>NW_024104863.1:0-145250 GCF_003945595.2 Pipra filicauda | reverse complement strand
TGGCCACCATCCATGAGTCAGTGTAGAGATAGAGTCTTGGCCACTTCTCTCGTTCAGCTATATCCAAAGCCAACTGAACGGCTTTAAGCTCTGCAAACTGACTTGACCCACCTTGTCCTTCGGTTGCTTCTGCAACTCGCCGTGTGGGACTCCATACAGCTGCCTTCCATTTTCGGTTTGTCCCTACAATGCGGCAGGAGCCATCCGTGAAGAGCACATATCGCCTTTCATCTGCTGGTAGCTTGTCATATGGTGGGGCCTCCTCAGCCCGTGTCACCTTCTCCTCCTCTTCTTCAGAGGATAGTCCGAAACTCTCACCTTCGGGCCAATTGGTGATAATTTCCAGAATCCCAGGGCGATTAGGGTTCCCTATCCGGGTTCGCTGCGTGATCAGAGCGATCCACTTACTCCACGTGGCATAGGTGGCGTGATGTGTGGAAGGAACTCTTCCCTTGAACATCCAGCCCAGCACTGGTAGTCGGGGTGCCAGGAGGAGCTGCGCTTCGGTGCCGATTACTTCTGAGGCAGCTCGAACTCCTTCATAGGCAGCCAGGATCTCTTTCTCAGTTGGTGTATAACTGGCTTCAGATCCTTTGTATCCCCAACTCCAGAATCCCAGCGGTCGTCCTCGGGTCTCCCCAGGCACTTTCTGCCAGAGGCTCCAAGAAGGGCCATTCTCCCCGGCTGCAGTGTAGAGCACGTTCTTCACATCCTGTCCTGTCCTTACTGGCCCAAGGGCTACCGCATGGGCAATCTCCTGTTTAATTTGTTCAAAGGCTTGTTGTTGTTCGGGGCCCCACTGGAAATCATTTTTCTTCCGTGTCACAAGGTAGAGAGGGCTTACAATCTGACTATACTCGGGGATATGCATCCTCCAAAAGCCCACAGCGCCTAGGAAAGCCTGTGTTTCCTTCTTGCTGGTTGGTGGGGACATGGTTGCTATTTTGTTAATCACCTCCATGGGAATTAGGCGGCGTCCATCTTGCCACTTCACTCCTAGGAACTGAATTTCCTGAGCAGGTCCCTTGACCTTACTCCGTTTAATGGCAAAACCGGCTCTTAGGAGAATCTGGATTATCTTCTCTCCTTTCTCAAAGACTTCGCCCGCCGTGTTCCCCCATACAATGATGTCGTCAATGTACTGTAGGTGCTCTGGAGCCTCACCCTTTCCAGTGCAGTCTGGATCAGTCCATGGCAAATGCTGGGACTGTGTTTCCACCCCTGAGGCAGTCGATTCCAGGTGTACTGCACACCTCTCCAAGTGAAAGCAAATTGTGGCCTGCACTCAGCTGCCAAAGGAATGGAGAAAAAGGCATTGGCAATGTCAATGGTGGCATACCACTTGGCTTCCTTGGACTCCAGCTCGTACTGGAGCTCCAGCATGTCCGGCACAGCAGCACTCAGGGGTGGTGTGACTTCATTGAGTCCACGGTAATCCACCGTCAGCCTCCACTCCCCACTGGACTTACGCACTGGCCATATAGGGCTATTAAAGGGTGAGCGAGTCTTGCTGACCACCCCCTGGGTCTCCAGTTCACGGATCATCTTATGTATAGGGGTCACAGAGTCTCGGTCGGTGCGGTATTGCCGACGGTGCACTGTTGCTGTGGCTATCGGTACCACTTGTTCTTCAACCTTCAGCAGTCCCACAGCAGAGGGGTCCTCTGAGAGACCAGGCAAGGTGTTCAACTGTCTAATTTCCTCCGTCTCCACAGCAGCTATGCCAAAAGCCCAACGAAGTCCTTTTGGGTCTTTGAAATACCCACTCCTCAGGTAATCTATGCCAAGGATGCACGGGGCCTCTGGGCCAGTCACGATGGGGTGTCTGTGCCATTCCTTCCCAGTCAGGCTCACTTCAGCTTCCAGTACAGTCAGCTGTTGGGATCCCCCTGTCACCCCAGAAATGGAGATGGATTCTGCCCCTACGTATCTTGATGGCATTAAAGTACATTGTGCACCGGTGTCCACTAAGGCCTTATACCTTTGTGTCTCTGATGTGCCAGGCCACCGAATCCACACTGTCCAATAGACTCGATTGTCCCTCTCCTCTACCTGGCTAGAGGCAGGGCACCCCTAGTCCTGGTCATGGTACTCATTGTGCTCTTCTTGTGGGTATGACCTGGAGGTCCCTTCAAGAGGATCAGACGTATCATCATTCCTGTACCGTCTGGAGTCTTGCCCACGAGAGACTGGAGCAGCGTTTACCCTTGAAGAGTTCCTTGTGGTACTTGTTCCTCTTTTCAGTTCACGTACCCGGGCTGCTAAGGAAGGGGTGGGTTTCCCATCCCACTTCCTCATATCTTCTCCGTGCTCACGGAGGTAAAACCATAGATCGCCACGTGGAGTGTACCTTCTCTCCTTAGCTGGGGGACGCTGGCTCCTAATAGCAGAGACTCTTGTTTGTCCTGGTGAGATATGGAAGATCCCTTCCTTAATTTCCTCTCTTAGCTTCTGGTGTCCCTCTTCCATTTTCTCTTCCAGGCTTCGGACGTGTTCAGCCAGTTTGGTTTCCACAGATGAGACGTGGGCTCGTAATGGGGCGGTGACAGTGTCTTCATACATCCTGAGTTTACTAACCAATGCTCCCACCTTGTCCTCTCCCTCCCTCCATTGCAGCGTTGCTAAGTAGCGGGAATACATTTCTGGCCCGAGTCGTGCAAACTTTAACCACATCTGGGAGGTGCACTGTACGCCATCTGGACTTTTAGGGAATCTTTCATCGTCTGAAAAGATTATCTCCAGTACAGCTAACTCCCTTAAGCACCGGATACCTTGTTCCACTGTCCTTGCTGTACGTGGAGGTCCTCCTTGCAAAGGTATCTCTCCCTCACACTGCACAACAGTCGCCGCCAGAGGCTGAGAGTTTCCTGCCTCCTTCCAATCCCCTGATCAATGACTACATCTCGAGACAGGGACCCCAGCTGTCTGGCTTCACTCCCATCTAGGACTGTGTCGTTAGCTGCGGCATCCCAGATTCGGAGCAGCCAGGTCAGAATGGACTCGTTCGCCTGTCGTGTGAACTCTCTCCGGAGCTCGCGTAGCTCACCCAGGGATAGGGACCGAGTGATTATTTCTGGCTCTGTCTCCTCCAGTGGATGTGAAGGTCCTGCCTCTTCGTCATCATTTGCTATACGGACTGATTTAGTCTTTGATTTCCTTTTCTGGACAGGGGCGACTGCTATTGGTTTTGGTTGTTCTTCTGGCTCCTCGATGGTTTGTGTGGACACGGTGCCGGTTGGTTTATTTCTTTCTCCCTCTGACTCAGCTGTGGGTTGGGTGGACGTGGTGCCTGCGGATTTGGTCCTTCTCTCCTCCCCCTGACAGTGCTGTACCATGTCAAGTAGTGTCCGGTAGGCAGTGGCCAGGGCCCAGCAGGTTGCTGTGAGCTGGCCATCTCTGGAGCTGCCAGAGCATTTTTCCTTCACCAGTCTTATCATGCTAACAGGATCCTGCAGTTGTTCAGGGGTGAATTTCCAGATCATTGGAGGAGAAAACTTCTCCAAATACTGGCTGATGTCCTCCCACTTCCCGTGCCACTCAGCATTATCTACTCCCAGGGCAGGTGTCCAGACAACCTCCCTAGAAGGCCCTGTTCTGACCCTAAACATGGTGTACACAGTACAGAGCAGACAGAGCAACACTAACAATAACATTATACTGTCCTTAACATCAAAAGGGAACTCAATATTTTCAAAAACTGTTGTAGCAGGTCTGAAGGGGAAGAAGGAGGTGAGAGGCTGGAAACAACCATCCCCCCCTGGTCCCCCAAAGGGCTGGGTACGATTTTTAATGAAACCCCAGAGGTAGCAACCCAAACCAGGACAGGCAAACAGGACTGAATACACATTTACAATGAAACTCATTGCTTCTGATGTTAGAATGACATAAACATAATATACTAATAAAGCAATTTGGATCCCTCTCCCTGGTCTTAAAGAGAGCATCAAAACAGGCAAATAGTTCCCCATCTGTGGAAATATGAACAGGCTCAAATACAACATCCATGTGACTGCATCAAACAACATGGTGATCAGGGAGTTTCTATATCCAAATAAACAAATGCTTAAAGTGAAATTGTGATTCTGACTTCTCTCTCTGCCCCACGTTGGGCGCCAAAAAATGTGCTGGTTTAAGAGTTAACCAGCAGGGGAAATGAACTCAACTCAAAGGAGAGATTATAAGTCAGAATAACAATTTACTAAAATAATACAGTAAGTACAATCATACAAACAATTGGTCTTAACCCACAAAACCCAAATGTATAACCCAGTACCCTGGGGCATGAACAACGTGGTGTTCCTTGGGCCCCGCTTGAGTCCAAAGTAAAGGGAGAGGGGAAGAACCTGCTGGTGGGAGAGCTGTTGCAGTCTGGTCAAAGTGGTGATTGGAGTCCAGTATAGGGTGATCCAAGTCTGTTTGAGAGCGATGAGCCGCAGTCCTTCTCTGGATCCCACAGAGTGGTTAAAAATGTTCCAAGACTCCAAGATTATATATCCTGCAGTTCAGGCAGGAATGCTCAGCACTTCCCTCAGGGCGGGGAGTTCCATAAGGGTGTGAGGACAGGAGCATCCTCCTATCTCACAGGCCTCTTAACACCTAGTTTATAGCCCGAGGAGTCAGGCTCTATGGGCAGATGGTGTAAATGGTTCATTGATAACAGTTTCTGGGAAATGGCATGGAAGGCTATAGAATACACAGTTTTGGGTTACACCCATACCCTGATGAACTGGTCTCAGTTGTCCTAACTAGGACAATGACTGAGTATTTGAAATAAGTAAAAGTTAACATTCTACTCATAGAAATTCAGAAAAGAGGACAATATAGGTAGGAAATCATAAGAACAAACAAGTCCAGATCTAAAGACCATGTTCCAGATTTTACTATATACTAGATATAGTCCTACAGTGATGGAAAAAACCTCTTAAAATTCGGATAGTATACAGAAGGATGACTGACTTGTCTGGGAATACTTTAGTCATTGACTGCAACAATAAGACAATACATATTTCAGAAATTCATTATGATACTACTGATATTTAACAACTATATGATTATTTAGTCCTATGCAAATATATTAGAGGAAGATTTAAGTCGGATATGACTTTATACTGCTTTTGTGTATATGTGGGAGTTTGTCTACGTGCATTTAGAAAATGTAAGTTTTTAGTGTGTTATTTGAGTTGTTGTATAATCTACTTAGAAAAATGTAGTTTCCTCAGTTTTGTCATTTGTATCAGACAGAAAAACAGAAGTATATCATCCTTGTATTCCTCAATTAAGATAAACTGAAATCTGTAATTAAGATAGCAGCTTCTTACTACTTTGTTGACTTGATTATTTATTTAAGATAGAAAGGCATACTATTTTGAAACAGAATTTGAATCCTTTTTGGGTTAATTTACTTAGTTTACAAAGCAGCAAAACTGGTAATCATGTGAATGTCTTTAAAATATAGGTTTTATAAGATTGCCCTTAAACATCCTGCTTTAGATAAACAGAATTTGGCCACTGTTTGCAGTGTTACATGGTTCTCACATAAAATATTTTAAAACATAAGGATAAATATTCCCAGAAATTGGCCAGATAAAGGGGAAAATGGGCATCACAGATGTTTGCATTTTTTCCTGTTGGTTTTTTGTTTGTGTACCCAAAATGGACATTCCTAAAAGTCTGAATAATATATTTTCCCTGAATTTTATAAAAACCTCATGCTAAAATCCACAGAAGTATTTGATTTAGAAATTATTATTTTCAACTTACTCTCTAGTTAAAATCCATCTCCATAAGTCAGTAAAATGGATTTTTGACTATATTTTTAAATCATACCAATAAATCCTAAATACAAAGTTTTGATTTACAAATATTCCTTGTACTTGGGATAAAAAAGGACAAATTTATGAATAATGACTTGAAAGCTGTTCAGTTAAGATCAGCATTATAAACATATCTAATTTGTGGTTGTTGTTCCCAAAAATGTAGGCCTTCAGTGCTATGTATTAGTACTCACACAGCAAGACACGTTAAAAAAGCATCTGTATTTCAGATGAACACTCTAACAACACTCTGTATGCATAAAATGAGGCAGTAAACCACATAGAAGACTGAATTATTTCCTTTAAAAACTGCAGTGTTTTAGAAAACTGAGAGCATGGAAAACTTCTTGTTATACAGTGAATTTTAAACATTGCTCTTCTAACCCTCAGTGCATACTCAAGCTGGAGAAGAAATAGGATGCACAGAATGTAGGGCACAGTGGAGCTGGGCTTCTAGATGTTGCTCAGGTACAGAAATTGTCTGTTTAAAAATCCCACTGTTGCAACCACCATGTACCCTGCCTCTAATTCTTCATGGTGCTACACTTTCCATTCTCTTCGTTCTAAATCTGGGTTAGTAGATTAAGGATGCCATAACTGTGTCACTGTAGGATTATTTACACTGGAGAAAAAAGTCTGTGTCAGGTGCTATCCCTACCACAAAAAAACCCAGGAAAGGTATCTTAAACCTAAACTTTTGTAAGTTAGTTAGCTGCCCAATTCCTCGCTCATCATTCTTCCTGGGTGACAGAGTAGCTGCTCACCTGCTTTAGTCTCAGGTACTAGCACTAACCAGGGCCCATGGCAGAGAAAGAAAAGTAAAAACGTAAAACCTGTGTCCTTTTCGTAAGAGCATTGTTGATCTTTTTGAGCACCTACACCAATGTCTGAGAAACTGACAGAATTTTCCTGCCTCTGAGGTGTTTTATGTACTCTGAAATAAAATGAAAACCAATTGGAGGCAGAATTCTGTTATCACTTTAATATGAATGCAGGTGGCACTGCAAGTGATATTTTCAGAATAAGATGAATGTTCTTGCCTTATTAAATTCAATCTGCTAGGTGAATTTTCTGTCAGAAGAAGTGTTGAAATGGACTGCTGAAAAGTGTGGTTATAGTCAGAAAAGTGACTGTCAATGTGGAGCTTGTTATTTAACATATTGGCTATTCTTTGTGTAAATCATGACTACTTTTCTGTCTAAAGTAGGCTTTTACAATAGCTAACACTAAAGTAATAATTCTACTGTAGAAGTGGAAAGATGATATTGGATTTTACTCCATTTCATGTAGGTGTTATTTTTGTTGATATTGTATTTGAAACTCATTCAAAAGTCCTTATTACAGATTATGAGAGTCCAGGAAAAAAGAGACAAAATAGACCAATTCTCTAGTGTCAGATTGAATTCATAGGTCTGACAAGAAGGAAAAAAAACCCAAAACCCAAACCAAACCAAACAAAAAACCTAAACTGTTCTCACACACCATAAAACCAGTCTAGAACAGACTTGTTTCAAAGTCAAAATAAGTTTAATGATATGTTACCTAAATTCACCAATGTTAAATCCCTAATTTCTCCTATGGGTTAGATCTACATTACTAGAAATGAGCCAGTCACCTGTTTTCATAAAATGCACTTCATGCTCCCTCTCACTGTTCTTCTTTTCCTCTTTCCTAATGAGGAAAAAAAAGGTGGTGTCATCCATACTAGCTAGTAAGAATGACATTTGGTCTATAATAATACGTCTTCCAGGTACTATCTGGGACAGAGTTCATTGTCATGAGCCAGAACTGTGCCAGGGATTAGGTGGGAAGGAGTAAGGTAGGGATCTAGATCTACAGCATTACCAAACATTAAATTAAATTAAATGGAAGCATTTTTGTCTCCAGAATAAATCTTAGTGACATCAAAAAATTAAAATCTTATGAAAAATGTATTTAAAAGTCATGTAAAACCTTTTATTTAATAAAAAGTCTACTAGATACCCGAAATAACAGGAGGTCAATGTCCATCTGTACAAAGAATTGGAAAACAAGGCAATTAAAAAAACACTCTTTGAGAAAATCCTAAGCATTTTCTCATCAAAATTAACTCTAGCTGGCTAAAGTAATAATCCTAACCATTAACATTTAAAAAATTAATATAACTAAACAAGTTTTTGCTCTTTGGATGAACTTTTAAGTGCAGTGACTATATTAGGAATAGCATTTTACTGGTTCGGAAGTGCCAGATATGTTTTGAGGTTATGGAGCAGGAACTAACATTGTACATCCAGTGTTTCTACATGCAGTTAAGAGTCTGGATGGTGAGTGAGATGATATAGCTCAAGAACATTGATGAGTTTACCTCCTCTGCCAGTCATCTGCTCTATCCTCTGGTTCACAGACAGCTAGCTGACTTGGTCATAGATAAGCTTCTGACAACTGGAGTCCACTGCATGGACCAAAGAAAAATGAGAACAAAAAATTAAGACAAAGCAAAATCAAACTGACCTTGGAAAGGTTATAAGTGAAATTTAAACAGCCTAGCATTGGATTCAAATGAAGCTTAACATGGGTGGAGGGTGTAAACTTAAGGCATGACTTTGCTAGAAGTCCCAAGATATGATAATTAATTTTGTACAGCCTAGTTCTTAGCTAAAAAGGGCTTCTCTAACTTTCTAATCAGCTTTTTTCTGTCCAGACTAATTGTAAATTAACACTGCAAAAATCAGTATGTTCACCTTAATAAAACAATTGTCCTTTTTTTTTTTTTGATTGCAGCAACATTTGTACCACTGGTGAGGAGATATCTTCATTTAAATAGAAGCTGAAGTAATTTTCAGTTTAATCCATTTTTTCTGTTGTCGTAATTTTGTTAAAGGACTTTTGTGTAAAAAGCAATTGAGTTCTGGTAGTGGTCAATGCTGCGAAGCACACATCAAAAGTTCAGTCTCTGAAGTACATATTAAAAAAATAATAGATTATATTTGTTCTCAAAAGGTATTAGTTTTCTAAGTAATAAACATGAATAGTTAATCAATGCTTAATTAAAATTATCTGCATTTGAATACAAAAAATAAATAATAGTAAAGTAATATCTGAAATTCATGTGGTAAAACGTGGTTACAAATAATTTATGAAGTGTCTTGAAAGCTCCTTATGTGATGAAGTGACAATATAAACCCATTGTTTTTCCTCTGAGATCAGTCAAGGTTCAAGCACTGTCAATAAAACAGCATTCACAGTGACTTACCCATCCTTCCTGTGATACCAGACATCATCAATCATTTCCCCTTCAAGAAAAGTTCAGATCTATCTACATGACTTTTATTCAAGTGAACATCACTATCATATTTGAGTATCTTATAAAAAGAAATGTTAAGATGTGGCTAAACAAGTGAACTGTATTTACCGCTACTTCCCTACTCTCCAGAAATTTAAATTTACTGAGATGTGTTTTTCTTCTTTTTTTTTTTTTTTTTTTTTTTTTTTTAACTTCATTCAGTGTTTTGCTGTTCCTGTATTCTAGGAAGAATAAATAAGTATATTTCAGATTATGTTCTAATGATCCTAACATCTGGAACTTATTCTGTTTTCAATTACATGTTGCAGTTAACTTTTTCAATTTTGTAAAAGGCAACTCTTGGAGGAAATCAAGGCCACTAATCAATAAGAGCTTTTGTATTCATAAATAAAGTACAAAGATTTGCAGTAACTCAACATGGAAATTATTAAGAAGCAGACACCCAGGCATTAGACAGTAAAAGGATAAATAACATTTCCAGAAAACACTAGTGAAAGAAGGTGATTTTGTTATCCCATACTGTCTGAAAGCAGAGAACTTCAGAAGTTCTTTTTGATTAACAGTATTCCTCAAAAAGTACTGCAGAGTAGTCATTAGCAACAGATTTCAAGGTTTGTCGTACCAGTAGAATCAATCACTGCTGTCTCCTTCTTTGGATTAAAACTTTCTCATTACTTGTGTTCCATTTGTTGATTTCAGCCTCCAGTGAAGATTAGTAGCTGATAGTTATAGCCTGGTTATGGAACAAGAGTCCCTCTTGCTTGCTTGTGAAGAGAGTATGTTACAGCAGAAACTGAACAGTCTTCACTGTATGCAGAAGAACTTACCTTGAAAGGGAAGCAACTCATCCCTCTCATTATTGCAAAAGAAGTAATCAGATGAGGTATTAATTCAACACATTGTTTGAACTGTGCCCTTATCAATTCTATGAAGTAAATTGTTCATAATCCTGACTAGCAGTGACTGCTTAGAAACACCAACGTTCTCTTCCTATTGGTCATCTAAATGAGATCATTATCCAGTGTCCCCAGTACTCTGCTTTCTCTGACATAAACAGAACGTTCCTTAGGAATCCTATAGCACAAGAGGAAAGGAAGAAAAACAGACAGTTTGACAATTACTTTGTATTATTTCTTTTCTTGAAAAAAAAACATGCTGGATTTTCACCAGTTTTAGATGCCCTAGACAGTTTGTTAACTTATTTTCAAACTACCGTAATTTACTGCATGCTATTCTAAAAAATGTCTTCACGGTTTCTGTTGGAAAAGTCAGATGTGTCATAGATTTATTCTGCTAACCACAAGGAGTATGTTTCTGAATATCACATGGTTTCTGTTGCTCTTGTCACTTTAAAGGCCTTTTGTCTTAAAAAACTCTAGACTTATTCCTCACAGAATAATATTTGGTGAAGGTTTTCTCTAGAATTTTTCTCCAAGAAGCAGGCGGATAGCTTTTAAAAATCTGAAGTACTGATTTTAGATCAGGTCACAAGTGTTCGGACTTCTGTTTGGATAACTGAGCTATCAAAGGCTCCTAGTATTTTCAAAGAGTAGTGCCACTCAGGATTTGTATAAATAGCACCATGCCATGCCATGCCATAACACACTATATATTTGATTTGATTTACACATCTGACTCTCTGCACTGGAGTAGGCTCTTGGGAGGACTTGTGGACTCATGGAGAAAGGAACCCTGATGGAGCAGGTTTGCTGGAAGGACTTGTGACCCTGTGGAAGGGACTCAAGCTGGAGCAGTTTGTGAAGAAATGCAGCCCCTTGGAAGGACTGACACTGGAGAAGTTAATGGAGGACTGTCTCTTGTGGGAGGAACACTACACTAGAGCAGGGAAAGAGTGTGAGGAGTACTTCCCCTGAAGAGGAAGGAGTGGTAGAGACAGCATATGATGAACTGACCATTTCCCGTCCCCCTGCGCTGCTGGTGGGGAGAAGGTAGCAAATTCATAAGTTAAGCCCAGGAAAAAGAGAAGGATAGGGGGTCCTAAGAAAACGGGAGCATACAATTCCCACATGTTGGAAGTCAAGCAGGTGAGGCAGAAGGCCAGCTTGGCTGAGTAGGGATTTTCTCTTGGAAATAAGGCAAAAAAGGAAGGTGTATACCCAGTGGGAACAAGGTGAAGTGACATGGGAAGAATACAGAGATGCTGCTTGCTACTGTAGGGAGAAAATCCATGCAGCCAAAGCTTACCTAGAGTTGCATCTGGCGACAAATATGAGGAATAATAAAGAGAGTTTTTTCAAATATATTAATGACAATAGGCGGTGTCATTGTTGGGACGGACTACGACATATAATATTCAGCAAGAAAATTTATTGAAAAAGAAAAATGAAGCAGCAGCAGCCACGAGCTGCAATTTACAGCCTCTTAAATACAGCTAATAGGTGGATTTTAGCTGGACTTTCTCTGGACTTTCTCAGTCCTACTTTCTCACAAAATTTCTGTGCACCTGTCCCTGTTTTCCTTTGATGTTTATATTTTTCTCAGTCACTCTGTTCAAAACAAGTCCTCGTTCTCATGAGGCAGTGTTCCCTGTTCCCACGGGACAGCTCTTCTGCTGCTGCTCCTCTGCTCTCTCAGGATGCATCAGTACGTTGTCAGGACCAGGGCTTCCATTCTCAGCCAGTTTCTTGTTCCATACCAGGGGTCCTGGCCCAGCCGAGATTCCCCACAAGGCGGTATAGAAATATCATTGGCCTGTTAAAGGATGAGGATGGTCATCTCACAAACAGGGACAGAGACAGAGGTATTCAACACATTCTTTGCCTCTGTCTTCAACACGGATGATGGACCAAGGGGGTACAAGTACCCTGAGCTGGAGGACCATGACTGCGAGAATGATCAACTCCCAGATGACCCTGAAATTGTGTGGGATCTGCTGCTCCAGCTGGGCCTGATGGAATTCATCCAAGAATCCTCAAAGAGTTGTTGATGTCATCACAAAACCTCTCTCAATGATTTTTGGGTGGTCTTGGGATTCCGGAGAGGTCCCAGCTGACTGGAAGCTGGCAAATGTTGTCCCAATTTTCAGGAAGGGTAAGAAGGAGGACTATGAAAACTAAAGGTCTGTCAGTCTCACTTCAGTGCCTGGTAAAGTTGTGGAGAAGATTATCCTGGGAAATATTGAAAAACACCTGAAAGACAACACTGTCATCGGTCAGAGCCAGCAGGACTTCATGAGAGGAAAGTCCTGCTTATCAAATCTGATTTCCTTTTATGACAAGGTAACCCCCCTAGTTGACCAAGCGAAGCCAGTTGATGTAATCTTTTTGGATTTCAGTAAAGCTTTCTATACTGTCTCTCACAGGATCCTTCTGGACAAAACATCCAGTACACAGTTGGATAAACACATCATTTGGTGGGTAAGTAATTGGCTCACGTGTTGAGCACAGAGGGTAAAAGTGAATGGGGTAACATCAGACTGGTGACTTGTCACTAGTGGGGTTCCACAGGGTTCCATCTTAGACCCCGTGCTCTTCAACATCTTCATAAATGTCTTGAAGAAAGGACTGAAAGGGATATTAAGCAAGTTTACAGATGACAAAAAGCCCAGAGGAGTTATTGACTCCCTCAGAGTCAGGGAGGCCCCTGAGGCAGAGAGACTTCAACAAATTAGGGGACTGGTCAATCACCAACCATATGAAGTTAGACAAGAGGAAGTGCTGGATTCTGCACCTGGGATGAGGCAACCCTGGATGTACAGACAGACTGGGGAATGAGATGCTGGAAAGCAGTGCTATGGAAAGGGACCTGGCGGTCATGGTCAACAGCAAGTTGAATATGAGTCAGCAGTGCCCTGGCAGCCAGGAGGGCCAACTGTGTCCTGGGGGGCATCAGGCAAAGCATCACCAGCTGGTCAAGGGAGGGGATTGTCCCGCCCTGCTCTGCGTTGGTGTGACATTGCCCAGAATATTGTGTGCAGTTTTGGGCATCACAACAGAAGAAAGCTATTAGAGAGGGTCCAAAGAATGACGAAGAAGATGGTGAAGGATCTTGAGGGGAAGCTGTACGAGGAAGATCTGAGGTGACTTGATCTGTTCAGCCTGGAGAAGAGGAGACTGAGGGGAGACCTCATCATACTCTACAACTTCCTCACGAAGGGAAGAGGAGGGGCAGGCACTGATCTCTTCTCTGTGGTTACCAGTGACAGGACCTGAGGGAATGGCCTGAAGTTGTGTGAGGGGAGGTTTAAGTTGGATATTAGAAAAAGATTCTTCACCCATAGGATGGTTGGGTACTGGAACAGGGTCCCCAGGGAAGTGGTCACAGCACCAAGCCTGACACAGTTCCAGAAGTGTTTGATGCATGATGGATGATACTCTTGATGCACGATATGACTCAGGAATGGTCCTGTGGAGGACCAAGATTTGGACTGGGTGATCCTGATGAGTCCCTTCCAACTCATCATATTCTTTGATTTTGTGATTCTGTGATTTGAGATTATTTTTCATTTCTCTACTCTGGTTTGATTGGTAATAAATTAAACTAATTTCCCCAAGCTGAGTCTGTTTTACCTGTGACAATATGGGGAGTGATCTCTTCCTGTACTATCTAGACCCAGAAGCCTTTCATTATATTTTCTTTCCCCTGTCTAGCTGAGGAGAGGGGTGGTAGAGTGGCTTTGGCAGGCACCTGCTGTACAACCAGGGTCAACTCATCACATCAGGTCATATCCAGGTAGAGATGACTTCTTTATTTTGTATCCTAACTAGTACAGTGTATAGTAGACAGAGGGGCATTAACTTACAGTTGTCTTAAGCCAAGAAAACAGAAGTACAGGAAATACAACCAAATTCTGAGAGAACAAAGCTGATATTTATTAGATAGAAGTAAAGGGAGGTAGAAACCTTGTCAGACAACAGAAAAGACAAAAAATTACATTAGTCTGTGACAACAGATGTTGGACCATATTTCGAAAAAATATTTTCATTTATAAAATATTTTGAAGTTTCTGAATTCCACTGCTTTCTTTAGCTGACCTATCAGGTACAGGCAAAGGCCTCATCCAAGGCTTATGGTAATAAACTGAAAATCTTCCACTGGTTACATCAAGCTTTGGAAAAAGCCCAGCTTTTATGATATATGTTCATAATGTGCGAAGTCCAATTTCCCTTTCAGTGATAATGTCTCATAAACCAGATCTTGTAGATAATTATACAGGCCCAAAATTCATAAGCAGTAGTCATAAAACTGCTGAACCCAATCTGTAAAAAAAATCTCAGAAAAACAACTGTTCCATGACATTTCTGAACTGCAGTCAGAACCCAAACCTCCCTCATTCTGAATCAGCCACAACCACATTCTGATACGTCCTTAAATCAGCCCCTAGTGAGAGGCTGTGTAAGTAGAGTCATTAATGCAAATGTCCATCTCACATGAAATTTTATGATTAATATTGGAAACAGTAAAAGTATAGATGCCTCAATGACTTAAGTGGAAAATGGGTTGAAAGAAGTTTTTCAAATGCACAAGTGGAGCTCACTACTGCCACTAGTGTCTTACACGAACCTTCCCTTTGATTTCTTCTTGTACTCTAAAATTATGGCTTGGCAGAAGAATATCTGAAAGTGAACTGTAGCAAGTAATAGGTTTTTACATTATCCTCTATCAGAGGCCATTTATAAAATTAATTCTTTAAGGAGTTCTGAAAACAGGCAAATTCCATTGATTGCTTACATTTAAAACCTAAAAGAATTATGATTATATTTTTAAAATCACAACATGCAGTTTAGGATGTTCTTGCAATACAATTTATGTAGATTTCATTAAAGAGTCAGACTAATATCTTTCTAAAGATATGCAATAGTCAATTACACTATAATTTCTAATGACTTTGGGGAACATTGAATACTCTATGCCTAAAATTCTAATGATGTGTTTCTGTAGTCGTTATGTGAAGATCTGCACTTTGATGGGGTGCACTGACCCCATTTTTTTCATTGCTTTTCTTTTATTTAATGTCATCTCCACTATACATAAAACAGAGATGTTTTTATAATAGTTTGGAGATAGGGAATTTATTTTTACTAAAGAATGAGATTTTGGTTTTTTTTCTTTTTCATTCACATATCTTTTGACTCACCTAAATCAGTGTGATAATTACAAACTAAATATCATTTTAAAATAAGTATCTATTTACTATATAAATTTTGGAACAAGCCTTTCATTGACTCTAACAAGGGAATATGCACTGTGTTCTGAGATACATTTATTTTCTTATCTGTTGGTCTTTAATTTACCTGTGTTTACTGTGATTGTCTGATTTGTATAAGAGGCAAAAAGAATTCCCTGAATTAAATTTTCCTTCAGTGACAATATGTCAGAAAAAATATTTGTTTATGACATTAAATTTACCACTGATAGGTGTGCAGCACAAAATCTAATAATGCAACAGTGACAATGTATACCTGCCATGGTTAATAGCTGTCATTTTTTAAATTCTTCATTGTATTTCAAGTCTGAATCTGCCCTGTTTCAAAATCATTAAGGAGGAGCAACATAATGATATTCATAAAATAGTTCTTCCAGGTTACAATTGTTGTAGGTTATATTCCACTTGATTTGTTCTTTTTACATAAATATTTTAGGAAAAAATCCACAACATTTGCTTATAGGACTCAAGAAGTTGATGGCAGCAACATTTCTCAATCTATTTCTTTTGAGGATGGACTTCTTTTTTTTTCCCTTTCTTGCATAGAATATTTAGGCTTCATCACAGAAGACATATTGAGATACTAATCAAGAGAGTTGCACACCAATTTCTGAATGTAAGCAGATTAATAATCTTTCAATATAGAATCCTTCACACCAAGACATCTTGGCACTTTAAAATAATATAATAGGTAATACCAGGAGGCTGCAGTTTATTGGCATTTGGAGAGTGGAATTTACTGGAACATAGATTAGGGCAACCACTGGGTGAATTCTTAGAGCAACCACTAGGCGAATTCTTCAGTTTAGTACAGCATGAATTCTTGAGCATGGGTCCCAGTGTTTTACTAACTAAAAATGTCTCTTGAATTCAGGTTCTTTCTGGACAGTGATTTCCCAGTCTATAATCAGTGTATATCACCCAGCTTCAGTCCAACTCACTGAGGAAGATCTGATAGCTTGAAGAGTGAAAAATACATTAATACTATTTGTAAACCATTATCATCCAAAGTTTTGCTTATTCTTTTTAGATTTGAAATAAGCACTTGTTATAGAAATATAAAGTAGACAAAATAAATTAATTTCAGAAAACAGTAACTTTGTGGATTTTGACTGGAAGGCTTTTCTTTTTTCACAAATTATTATTTTTTGAGATGGGTAGCTGTTTTTTCCAGATCATCAATCTGTTCCCATGGGTACAGTGATGGTGAGCTATGATATATACAGCACTTTGTAGGTTTAAAGCCAATTGTAAGTTTATTAATAATCCTTGCAGATCTATGGCATTGCTAACCTTAAGAGAGGCATAAAAGTTAGTCTGTTTCATGGAGGTGTGCTGATAGACAGTCATGACATCTCTCTAATGAAATACTGGTAATGTGAAGGCTTTCTTTCTGTCATCAGAGCAAATGAAGTATAAATCATGTGTGTGGTGAACCACATAAAAGAAAAATAAAATTACATCTTCCTAGGCAAATTATTTCAAAGCCCAATTAAATAAATCTGTGAGTAATAATCAAGCACGAGGAAAAATGTATCATAAGCAAAATAGATTCAAAAGCAATTGGTTTAAGATTAATATATTTGAGGCTTATTTCTTAGGCTAATAAACAATTTTTTAAATCTTTAAAGAAATCTAGATGCTACCAGTTTTGAAGACATGGTGAAAGAATATTTTTCAAAAAACAGCACAAATGCAGTACAGGTTTAGTTCTGAGGGGAAACAATCAAAAAAAACCCCCAATTCCGCTAAAAAAAATCCACGCCCAAAACACAAGAAAAAAACCTCCCACCATTTACACTGTCTATATATAGAGAAATATCTGTGTAGCTAATTCTCCAGAGAATTCACCACTTTGTTACAGAGCCATCACTTCCTAAATGAACAAAAGTTAAGGGCAGCTGCTAGGTGACATAAAAAGATGAAGAAAAGAGACACATAACTCCAGAAGGTCTCCTGGGAAAAAATACAGAGAAGGTAAAGCTGAAGGACATGTGATCTGTGATGGGTTGACCCTGGCTGGACATCAGGTGCCCACCAAAGCAACTCTACCACTACCTTCTCAGCTGGACAAGGAAGAGAAAATATAATGAAAGTCTAGGGGGTCGAGATGAGGACAGGAGAGATCACTCAACAGCTACTGTCACAGGCAAAACTGACTTGACTTGGGGAAATTAATTTAATTTATTACCAATCAAATCAGAGTAGAGTAATCAGAAACAAAACCTAAATTTTCTAATTTTCTGAATTCAAAATATGACCAACACCCCATTATTTTCCTAAAACTAAACAGAGTGATATAAGCAATTCAGTGTAATTACCCTCTCACATATTTTGGCATTCTCAATTATTACGTTGATAAGTATTTTGTGGTAAAAATGTGTTAATAGTGTTAGATAACACTGATGAATTTATAAGGGTAGACAATATTTTAAGATCTAATAATTGAAGTATAATTTCCTAAAACAAAGTCTTATTAGAGAATATTGGAGAATTTCCAGTTTATAAATAGCTAGTCACCAAATCTGCCTAAGAGTCTAAAGCACATAAAGAAGAGCAAGAAGACCAAAATCTGAGTTTCCAGATAAAACATGATATCCTGACTCCTGGAACAAGCAAACCTGAAAATTAATGTTCCTCTATCAAATAGTTTAGTATCCCAGGTTATTAGTAATATTCAATCTTCTGTAAGCTTAATAGAAAATGTTTAATGATATTCAATTTAGCAAACATGACACTAAAATAAAGGAGTTCTAGTCAGTCATAGAAATTTGTTTCCTTCCATATGGATATATATGAGCTGTATATGTATATGCAGAACTAAAACTTCAATGAAAGAAATGAAAACATGATGAATGAATCCTTTTGGGGATGTAGATATAGATAAGGAGCACTTAAGAAATTATGAGTCATACATCACAAATCATACAAAAGTTCATGGCACCTGAAGTGGGACACTCAAAATGGTCTGGTTAATGACATTGGGAAGCCATCATCTTTGAAGGTTGGCAATCATGGTAATCAAGGAATGTGCTTGGTGACTGATCTGTTCCAACCTACACGATTCTGTGAAATGGAGTTCAGTCATTCTTGGCCAAGGAAGTTCAGTCTTCAATCACTGAAAAGGAAAATAGAATGTGAAGGGGTTCCCCAAACTCCCTTTCCTTCACGTGCAAACGGGGGTTTCCATTTCCATTTTCTATTAGAGGGGGGCTAAATACTTTCTCTATTGTACAGGAAGAGGTACTAAATAAGCTATGAAAAAGGATGGCAGATGATGCAAATTTCTTTAGAGAGATTTAAAGAGAAAAGTAGAAAGGCAAGTAATTGACCCTTTGTCATGCTTTTAAGGATAATTTTTTTGGGGTGTGAAAAGATCTCTTGCTGAGCTTAATAAAGAGCAAAAATGGAGTAGGGCTGTAAAATATACCAGGTTTGTTCTGCCTACTAAACTTACAGAAAAGACAAGTCTTGTACTGGACTCCTTTAAAAATTCAGTTGGTGTGCCTATAAAACAAATTCTCACTTAAAGTTTTTTGAGAAATTTCTGATGATAATAATTGGTAAAAAAGCCTTTGCTTTGTTTTTTTTTTTTTTTTTTTTGCCACTCTCAGGGTGAAGAAAACAATTGTAGAATGCTGGAATATATGCATGAAAACAATGGCAATGTAGAAAAAAAACCACACTTTTTTTTTTTTTGAAGTGCCATCTCAGTTATACCTAGAGAGTCAGCAATGTGAAGGTCTTCAAATCCACACTGTCAAAGCAGTCCATAATTTGTTGGGTCCTGCCACACTTCCCTGAAGAAATAAGCTAAGAATAGTAGGAGCACTGCATAACATTTACATAGAAAGAATTATGTGTGCTTACAAAGACAGTATTTGTTTTCTTCTATGTACCCAAGTTTTACAATGAAAATGAGTTGGCATTGAATCACAAAGTTCAACTAGAAAGCATGGTGCAGGGTCAAATGACCATTTTTTACAAATAATCAAAATTATTTTTTTTATTACTGCAGAATTAACTACTCAAACACCAGAATCAGCAGAGAGAAATTTGACTTGATTTCAGAAATTATCTTAAAAATGCATTTTTTTAAAAGTGATATTTCTGTCATAAGAGTCCTGCAATTTGTGCCGGCATTTTTTTCGCTTATAAGGAATGATCTTATTATAAGGAATGATCTTATTTTTTTTTCAGTATTGTCCTTAAAATGTTGATAGGTAATCCTAACACATGACATTCCTACCTCTGAACCTAGGAAGCCAAAATATTGCCACACAATTTTTCACCTGCAAAGGGAAAATATAGAAGCCATACAGGAAGAAGGATATTGATTTTCCTTGGAAGACAATTCTGCACAAGTGAGGTGGGCAATGATGGGGAGGGTAGGGTAGGGTAGGGGAGGGGAGCGTAGGGGAGGGGAGGGAAGGGGAGGGGAGGGAAGGGAAGGGAAGGGAAGGGGAAGGGAAGGGAAGGGAAGGGAAGGGAAGGGAAGGGAAGGGAAGGGAAGGGAAGGGAAGGGAAGGGAAGGGAAGGGAAGGGAAGGGAAGGGAAGGGAAGGGAGGGAAGGGAAGGGAAGGGAAGGGAAAGGGAAGGGAAGGGAAGGGAAGGGAAGGGAAGGGAAGGGAAGGGAAGGGAAGGGAAGGGAAGGGAAGGGAAGGAGGGGAAGGGAGGGAAGGGAAGGGAAGGGAAGGGAAGGGAAGGGAAGGGAAGGGAAGGGAAGGGAAGGGAAGGGAAGGGAAGGGAAGGGAAGGGAAGGGAAGGGAAAGTGTGAGTTTTTCAGTAAAAATGAAAAAATATAAGTAGGAGGAAAAAAATTTGCCAGTCAGTTAAAGTGATATCTGATTTCTTATTTGTTATAGCCTTTTGCTGGATGCATGCTGAGTTACTTTTCTTGGCTTAAACTTCTTGATCCTAAATGTTGCGTGAAAAAGTTAAGCAAAATAAACCCAATATTGATTCTGAACAGAATTCATCTACTTCATTCAGTCTTTATTTGGTACTACGTCTAGTAACCTGAGGTTTCCAGTCCAAACATGAGGATAACTTCCCACATTTAGGTATTCTTGATTATATTGTGCCTCCTGCAGGTGTAAGAGAGTTTATTCAAGTAACAAACTGGAAGATGTCTATCCAAAGACTAGGAGCCCAGTCAAAATATTCTTTACTCTTGATATGACTAGATACAAACCAAACCCAAGAAGTGTAAAACTGCATGGAAAAAAAATTGTCTTACTTTGTTCCAGATTTTTACATTTTTTCTCCTTTAGTGAGTTGTTTATTTTTCATGAAGCTGAAGTGTTAACCTGACACTTTCCTCACTTCCAGACTAGAATTTGTTGTGAGAGTTATAAAGTCACTCCGTGTCTGACAATCCTGTCTCTTTTCTTTCCTCCTTTTCTCACATCATTGTCCTTTGTTTTTCCTGGTATACTTCTTATTAAAAGCAAACGTGCTTCTTTTTTAACTTCCTGTCCTTTTTTAAGTAGCCATGTGGTCAGGTTTAAAGCCTCTAGGAGATGAAAATCCCACATCTGGAGATCATCAACTTAATTGAAAAATTTTGAATTCAGGAGACGCAAAAAAAAAGCCCGCCAAAGAAATCAAACCAAAAAAAACTTGCCCCAAAACTAACCAGCCAACCAGGAAAAACAAGAGCAGTCCAGTAAAATCTTCACCCTACTTTTTTTGTTAGAGAAAACACATCAAATCATAATGCCTCATGCTCAATATTTATTTTCTCTATGTATTTCTGTTATCAATACTAAGTAACATATTTGGCTGTACCTCAAAAATGTGATATTATAATAAAAGAAGCAAAACAAAAGGGCATATAGGAAAGCTTATTAAAATGCACATCAGGAGGTGCTTGAGGTTTTTGTGGGTGGATAAATCCACCAGCATTTCAGCCTTCTAATGCATATTCTTTACTTTATTGCTAGAATGGAAGATTAGCAGCCTACAGAGTGCTCCATGAAAATTAAATCAGTGTTTCTTTCTCTGACAGATTGTTTTGAGTGAGATTTTATTAACATTTTAATTACATTAACAGAATGATGTGTAAATATACTGTAAGCTTTACATGCCTCTAGGTTCATAAGAAGTGAAATGGTTATATAGAGGTTATTTTTGAGACTGGAAAGGAAAAGAATAATTTATTCCTTGAGATGGTGGATAAACAAACGTTATTTAAAGAAGTCTACTGAAGGAAAGTCTTACTAAATATAACATTTAATATATATTTTATACTAAGTATTTTTTCAAAGAGTAAAAATTACATGCTTTGGCTACTAAAGTTAAGGTTTTTGAAAAAGAGAACCATAAAAAAAGTTATAGAGTTCATGCCAATAAAGAATGTCAACACTACAGAGTACAGAAATAATAATGAATAGCTTAAGATAATATACTAAAGGCTCAAATGCCTATAAATTCCTTTGAAAATGTACTCCTAACCTGGGAGGCTAAAATGCTGTATATATATTAATCATCATGCAGACTGCATTAATACTTAGTAGAAAGAAATCACCATTTCCAGGAAGCCATTCTTCTCATCATAAAATATGTGCGTATAATCTTAGAGAGTATTTCCTTTAATAATTTTTTAGTTCCTCATGTTGACTTTAAAGGGAATCTAAGGTGACTATCTAATTTTTTAGAAATCTAAAGACAGTGGTTAAACAACCCTGTTCTCACAGTCCTTTAGTACAACACTATTTCAGATGTGTTTCATAATTTTATTGACACAGATATAAGCTTTTTAAAACAAGCTAGTTTATCTGTTCCAGATTCAAGATATCTATATATTCACCTTGCTTCATTTCTGAGATAAATTCAGAAAACACAGATAAATCATTCAATTCTGAATCCAGCTACAAGAGAGAAACCTACTTAGTAAAAAATATTCAATAACAATCTTGCCTGTATCTCAGATCCCATGAACCTCTGGATCAAAAACTTGCATTCCATTTTTTCCTCAAAACAGTAAGTACATTGCATAAACAATCGTAAGTGAGGACAAGATCTTTATTTATACTAATATGCTTGCAGTATGCATGTTGTGGGAATCAAAACATCAGTGAACCTTTGCAAAAAGAATAGATTGAGGAGAAATAAGAGCTGGATAAAAAGCACCCAGGTCCTTTTGACCTAGTAAAAAAAATAGTTAATGCAGGAATACATACATGTTCTGGTTTCCTGTTATGGTTCTTTCTAGAAACAAATGTCAGAAAAGGAACTGTTAGAAGGAATTACATCCATGGAGTTTTGATCTTGGAATTCATGCCAGGATGAGAGGAGATATGGTTTTGGATGTGCTGCTTTGATGAAATGGGAAGACTTCAGAAAGAATTAGTTCATCAGATAACTCAAAGTTTTATTTAGTGTTACTTAATATGGAGAGACCTCTAAGAATCTACTAAGCTTTAATTCTCAGTCCCTCAGGTATTGAACAAATTCATGTGAGCAAAGGCTCAGTCAGAGAATTCAAGGAATTTATTCAAACAATGCAAGATTAGGATGTAATTGCTGCCAGATCACTTGACAAATGGGACATATTTCTAATAGTTGTTCTAGAATAAACTTGAATGGTCTCTGGGCTCCTGCTTTGATTTTTTTATGGCTAAAAATTTAAATTAATTCCTCTGTAAAAAGCTAGTGTATAAGTAAAATAATGTTAGAAAAATATTCTGGGTGACGAGACTTTTGGAATAAATTAAACTGGTTACTGACTTTGAAATATCTAAAATTACCTGAGGAAATGGAAAACTAGAATTAGTCATGCACTTCAGCTTTTGAAATCCAGTAGTGTTCAAAATATTTGGAATGTAAACTAATAAATCCTGTAAAGATAACTTCAAAAACACAAAAGTATGAATGACTTCCCCTAAAGTCCTCTAATAAAAGGGCTTAACATTAATGTTTTACATAAACTAAGTTTTTTACTCCCACTCATCCAAATGATAATTTTCAAAGGTAAGAATAATAGATACAACTTATAATAAAGAGACAACTATAGTCACATTTTCTGCTGAGGGATTTTGTAAGTGGCTGGATCTCTGTCTACCTGGTGCCCCTGCCCAGACCGGGGATCTCCTGCTTACCAGCAGATCTAGCATGGAATTTGCTGCAATTGACACATATAGACTCCCTCCACCATCTGGTTTTAGGATGATACAGCCGGTCATACCACAGCATAGTCAGCACCACTCAGTCAGGCTGTGTCTGCTGCCCTGCTCCAGCTGCCAATGTGGACACGCTCACTCCCCTTGCTCACCACAGGCTGTTGACACCACTGGCCCAGAGTACTTGCACCCTTAGCTGTCACTGGTCTCTGACCCCAAATCCACTCACACTGTCCCCAGAAACTGTAATCTCATCCCTACAGCACTCACACTTGCAAGGGACATTGAGTGAGGAGAGGCAGGGAGAGGTACTACAGGATTTAAGGAAAAGACAGACCAGGCTGGGGACATGAGGCTCAGGGCTGGGTCAGACAAGCCTGCGTGCTGGCCACAGTCTGCACAAACCAGACTCTTAAACACAGCCTTGTCTACCCCTTACCCCTTTGTTCCTCCCCATCCCCTTCCCCCACATGCTCCCTCCTAAGTTTTGGGGAGTCCCACTTACACTCCCCTTGAATATCACAAATCCCCATGTTATTGTTTTCTCTTTCTTATCATAGAATCATAGAATTGTCTGGTTTGGAAGGGATTTTAAAGATCATCTAGTTCCAATCACCCTGCTGCGGGCAGGGACATCTTTGACTTAGACCAGGGCGCTCAGAGCCTTATCCTACCTGGCCTTGAACACTGCCAGGGATGGGGCATCCACATTCTCTACTATAAGAATTTCTTATGATAATTCAGAATAGAAAAATATTTCCCATCATTTTTATCCCTTATGCATACTTGTACAACCCTTACACATATCTTTAGTCTGGAGAATGAGATTTTAGAAAGCAGTGCCATGGAAAGGGACCTGGGGGTCCTGGTTAACACCAAGTTGAATATGACTCAGCAGTGCCCTGGCAGCCAGGAGGACTGATCATGTCCTGGGGGCCATCAGGCAAAGCATCGCCAGTCGGTCAAGGGAGGGGATTGTCCCACTCTGCTCTGCACTGGTGTGGCCTCATCTTGGCTAGTGTGTGCAGTTTTGGGTGGTGCCACAATAGAAGAAAGATATTAAGTTATTGGAGAATGCCCAAAGGAGGGCAACGAAAATGGTGAAGGGCCTTGAGAGGAAGCTGTATGAGGAGCATCTGAGGTGACTTAGTCTGTTCAGTCCGGAGAAGAGGAGACTGAGGGGAGACCTCATTGTAGTCTGCAGCTTCCTCATGAGGGAAAGAGGAGGGACAGCCACTGATCTTTTTGTCTTGACCAGTGAGAGGACCTGAGAGAATGGCCTGAAGTTGTTAGGGGAGGTTTAAGTTGGATATTAGAAAAAGGTTCTTCACCCAGAGGGTGGTTGGGCACTGGAACAGGATCCCCAGGGAAATGGTCACAGCACCAAACCTGCTAGAGTTCAAGAAGCATTTGGACAATACTCTCAGGCACATGGTGTGACTCCTGGGGATGCTGCAAGCCCCCTGTGCAGGGCTAAGGACTTGATGACCCTTGTGGGTCCCTTGCAATTCAGCATAGCAATCACATTAGCAGAAAATACATCTGGTATATTTGTATCAGAATAGTTTAGAAATACAATGAGACAGGAAAACTACCTCTTTATGTCTAGGGTGACCTATAACCAAAACAACACATTTTGAAGTCAAAACTATTTAACTTTAATAATCCCCTTATTTCCCCATGTGTGATGAAAACATTTTCTTGGGAATAACAAGGTATATGGGAAATAGATATTAGAAAATAGTCACGTAAAAAAATTTGTTCTGAATAAGTGATAATGGAAAGATCATATATAGCTAATATCATAAGTGTCTTTTTGTTTCCAAGTTTCTTCCCTCTGCATTTTATTCAATTTCTTGTAAGTATTTTGTATATTGAGCTGTCCCATCTTGTATATTACATGTTTTGCTCAGTACAGACAAGAACCTCTTTTTTTTTTGTGATGCTTCAACTGTTGTGTGATTCCTCATTTGCAAACTAAAGTTCCATGGGCTTTTTTGGGCCAATGTCTTATACTCTGCTGCAGCTGCTTGAATATGTATGCTATACTGTTTTTCACTATTGTAGATAATTTTCTAGACTCTCTTGCCTTTTACATATCTCTCTTTTTGTTATCTCTCTCCTACTGTTTTGCATTTCCCTGGCTAACTCCCACTTTGTTATCTCCTTCATATACTCTTCCAATCTCCACAGGTAACCAAGTTGTTAGTGTAACCTTTTATCTCTATTTTTGCAATTTGTACAAAATAATACTGAAACAGCAGAAGAAATTGAAAATAGTTTGTGATTTTTAGTATTTCTTCCTTTTCTTTTTTTTTCTATCAGATGTTTAAATGACAGAAATCACAAGGCTGCTGTATTACACCCAAAGTACTGTTGTGGATCAACAATTATTTGAACAATAAGCCTGGAGTTCCTGGCACACAACAATTTGTAGCACCAGCTGTTTTGTTTATTTAAAAAGGCGTACTAAACAAGTTTTACCAAAAGGAAAATGTGGTTTTTATTGTCTTCAAGCATGAATAAAACAAATATTTTCCCCTCTTTCTGCAGTCAAGAAATATCCTGACAACATTTTAAATGCTTAGGTTTACTTCAGGTTCTTCAGAGTGTGAGGACTTGAACACTCTCAATAATGACAGGAAGACTGGAGTAGAGGAGAGAAATTTGTATACTCACTTTTTTTTCCACCAGTAACGTTAAATATTTTCAATCTTTCTCCCTGTTTTTTTTCTTTTATTCTTACATGAGCTTTCAATCACATGTTAAAAGTAATGTTGATAGCTTTCTAAAGCTTCCTTTCATCTCTCTTAATTTTGCTGCCATCCTTCTTCTCTGTGGTCCTAAATCAACCTATGCTATTTCTGCTTTTAGCTGCCAGTTGTGCTTCCACTGTTGCAAATGAAGTGCAGTGATAAACTTGGACTGAGGATGGTCAGGGATTGAAAATTCAAACCCATCAAGTCCAAAATCTGAGGAAAATACATAAAGAAAGCAAATATGTAAACCATAAGGGGAGGTGGAGGGAGGGGACAAAGAAAAAGAAAGAAAATGAAATATTTCATTTTATTACCTACCAGACAAATCTTCCCCTTCAAGGGTTGAGTGACAGAAGCATGCTCTCCACTGAGTTACAGGAGTAAGGATTTTACAAAGAGTTTTCTCTAATTATAACTTAGAAATTCGCATGTCTATATCTGAAAACTGATATCTTTTTCCAAAATCAGGATTGGTTTGTGGCTAAAATATACATCAGTGACACACATTTTAAAAACGGGGAAAATTTACCGTGTATAAACAATCAAGATTGTAACCAACAAAATATAAACAAGTATTAGCAATCTGATAGTAAACATGGCTCTTATTTTACTGTTAATTTTCTCCACAAAGCTGGCATGTACTTGTTGTTATATCCCAAACATATCATCTACCAAGAGTTCTTATCACCTGTTGTGGTTTAATCACAGCCAGCAACTAAGCCCGACACAGCTGCTTGTTCACTCCCTGCTGGTGGTATGGGGGAGAGAATCATAAGGGTGAAAGTGAGAAAACTCATGGACTGAGGTCAAGTTTGACAGGTGAAGCAAGAGCCACCTACGTGAACAAAATAAAACACCTAATTCATTCACTGCTTCCCATCAGCAGGTAGGTGTTAAGCCGTCTCCAGGAAAGCCAGGCTCCATCACACACAACGGTGACTTGGGAAGACAAATGCCATTACTTTGAATGCCCCTCCTTCCTCCCTCTTCCCCCCCCTCCATGCTGAGTACGATGCCATATGGTGTGGGATATCCCTTTGATCAGTTTGTATCAGCTGTTCCAGCTGTGTCCCATCCGGGCTCCTTATGCACTTCCAGCCCTTTCACTAGAGGTTGAGAGACAGAAAAGGCCCTGACCGCTCAGCAGTTACAAAGACATCCCTGTGTTTTTAACAGTTTCCATCACAAACACACACACACTAGGTACTGCGAAGAAAATTAACTCTATCCCAGCCAAAACCAGCACATCACCTTAATCTGAAGGCAGGAGAATGCTTTTGAAATCAGTAGCAATGTATTTCTATACTTAGATCTAGCAGGGAAATGGTACATGGGATGGAAAGGCTCCAAATTTGGAGTACACATAGTGTTTTCCTCTATCCTTCAAGTTGCAAGGAATGATGAGGAAAGAAATAGGAAGAGGCAGCAGATCAATACCTGTCTCTGAGCCCAGTGTCACCAGAAGAATTTTGAGTTTTCTGATCATGAATTGGTTTACACAACATCAGGCTACTGGTAACAGACAGGGTACATCTGTCTCAAAGGGATACCACCCAACCCATATGAAGAGGCAGACAAAATATTCTATAAGCAGCTGCAAGCAATTTCTTGATCATTACCCCTCGTTCTCCTGATGGACCAGATGTCTGCTGGAAAGATAACAGAGCAGAGTGGAAACAGCCTAGCAGGTTCCTGGAGTATGTGGAAGATAAGTTCCTGACACTGTGAGGAAGCCAACCAGTGCACTTGCCCCACTGGACCTGCAGCTTGTGAAGAGAGGACTGGTGGGTGATGTGATGGTTGGGGACCATCTTTGAAATATCAATCACAAAAATGCAGTTTTCGATTTTCAGAGAAGTAAGGAAGGAGGGGTTCAGCAGAACTGTTACCTGAGACTTCTGGAAGACAGAATTTGACCCATTTCTCCTGTTTAGGAAACTGCTTGACAGAGTCCCTTTGGAGGCAGTTCTAAAGGGCAAAGGAGTCCAGGAAGACTGGACGTTAAGTCATGTAGACAGGATGCTTAAGGAAGTGATTTAATGGTGAACTTGGCAGTGTTAGGTTAATGATTGAACTTGGTTGTCTTAGACGTCTTTTCCAACTTAAATTATTCTTTGAAAATATGTATATGATTTAATAGCTTGGGCTTAAGTATTTTTGTTGTTCTTCTTCCCAAAGAGGTGGAAAGATACTGAAAAAAGTACCACCTCTTCCTCACAATTGACAAAGACAATTGTGACTATATAATTGTGACTATATAATAACTGACTATATAATCTGATATGTCAAGAAGAGTTGAGGAGATGCTGATGTCTTGAGGCCTGGAATGGGCAATAGCACAGTGATATCAGGATGTTCAATATTGATTAGTTACTTTGAAAAATTCTTTTTCATTTTCTGGAGATTCATCTCTTTGCACAAATGTTGTCAATAATAGGACATGACCTGCCTTCAAAAGTTAGATTACCCATGGCAGAAAACTCACCTGAATCATTGTTAGGAAGAGATTGTGGAGAAGCCGTGGAACATCACTTATCACTTGATTTTAATGTCTTCTTACCCCCTTTCCCTATTCCTTGACTGTCCACTTTTCCTCTCTCCTACTTGCCTTTCTCACCTCCTGTTCAGTTACTTTTCCTTTGAGCCCAGTCAGTGGCCTCATAATTCACCTGAAATTAACAGCTCATGATTTCTAAATACACTATTACCTAATATTGTAAAAGTATGAAATTAAACAGAATATGAAGTGTCCAAAAGATGCACTTTTCTCAGTATTCCAGTAAATAGGGAACTATGTCACAATGCAGAAAGAGATTTAAAAACACATTGATAAACTGGGTGGTGGTGGATTGACAGGAGCAGGAATGCACAACAAGGAGCTCCAAAAGAAGGTCACTCAACATCCACTAAACAATTATGTGGGGTAACCCAGGTCTCAACACAGTGCTGGTCCCAGAAGAATAGATGATGAGAAATGAGATATCTATCTTTCAGACATGTCATAGAATAACTCTAAGAGTTATACTTGTTATTTTCACCAAGAAAATTAATGGAAAATATGATAAGCATAATTATTAAACAGATGGTCAAATATTACACGCAAAAATGTTTCTATAGGCTGATCTAACAGAGGAGTATTTGGAATGGCCAAGATGGTTGTGGGTGAAGATAACATACTTGATATGACATATTTGAATTGACAAACCTTTATTTATTTATTACCGAAAGTATTAAAGCAACAAGGAATCCTTGCAGTAAGAGGTACAGTTTTCTTTTGGACTAGGAGCTGATCAAAACAGGTAAAAAGCTTTAGAAATTATTTGTTACCAACAGTGGAAGGCAAATACTACAGGGATCACCCAAATATTAGGACTGTAGTTCATAATAGCGCTACATTATACGAAAAAGAAGGCTAAAAATTAAACAACAGAGCAAATGCCACAAACTTGTTTAGGATAGCCATATCTAAAGATGTGACAGACTAATTTAGCTTTTATTGCTTGGGACAGAGGTTCAGAGACCAATGCAGGCAGAGCACTGACTACAACAGCTACATGATCAGTGATGGGGGAGGGGGGATGAAAGGGCACAGCGAAATAAAAAACAACTACAAAAACGGAATATAGAACAAAAAGAAAATATAGACTTCCCAATTACAATCCACCATGTATTCATGCTTTGAGCTAGGATTTCTGTGTCTCAGGAGGACACAGGGTGGAACTGACAGTCTTATAAAGGTAGAAAAGACAGTAATAGCTTTGGTGCTCGGAAATGGGGAGTTGGTGAGTGTTTCGAAAGTCACGTGTGTAAAAACTTTACAGGAAATGCTCATCTGCTAGTTATAAAATACATGAAGAAGGAGAAATAAATTATCAGGTAGAATTTGAATTTTTTTAGAGAACAAAGGCACTGCTTCATTTAGGGCGTATCTATCTCATGACAATTGTTAATGGGCACTCTTAAGGTGCAAAATAGGGAGAGGTTATTAGGAGGATTATGAATTTTAGCAGAGGGTTTACGGTTCCAAGAACTTCTAACACTGGGGATACTATTTATTAATTGGTTACTATGCTCAATATATCTCTAACAAAGAGAAATTTTCTATTAAAAATCTTTCCCTTCCCTAAAGAAAATGTTTGATTACCAATATGGCACATATACACACACAGATATTTCAGGGAATGCAATATTCTGCATTACTATGCACACACACAAGAATTCTATCAAGTACTACTCCCACATTGGAATTGTATGTTAATTATTAGATTGGAAGATATTTTATCAAATTTAAAAGAATTCTAACTTAATTAAGGAGGACAAGCACCAAAACGTACAACTGTAGTTGATGGACTAATGACATAATCAGAAATATATCCTTGATACAAATTAGATATAAATGTATTTAAGAGATTGGCATCAGTAGTACATTTGCCACCTTGGTCTTGGTTCAGAGACGAATGCCCTGTCAAAAAAAAAGTTCATCATGCAGTAAAATTCGTAATTAAACTGTGATTTTTTTCCCATAGAGCTGTAGGACTGTTAGCAGTCACGTAGACTGCTAAAATACTGCCCTTGTCAAATAGAAGGTTGGATTTGTTCTCCATTTCCGGTCTAACCTTACTTGAAGAGATGTCAAACTAAAAATGACATCTTTTCCTCTCAGAAACCTGTAATGCAGACATTACAGGCAAGTAAAAGAAATGCTGTCTAACTCATTAGCACCATCATAGACAGAGTAAAGTCTGCTAAATAAAATTTACTGAAATATTCATGTCACCTAAAATCTCTTGCCCTGGCATATATGTCTATCCAGTCATGGGTTAATCAGAGGAAAATGAGAAAGGTTGTCAGTTTCATAGATGAAAATATGCAGTATCTTAAATTTATCACAGAAAGGGAGGACACTATAGATATTTTCTGGTTTAAATGTCTAGTAGCTCTTACACCAGCAAGAGTGTGACATAGTTATTTTCTGCATGCTGAAAAATGCCATCACTCTTACACTACCTTTTTCACAACTTTTGTCTGCTACAATCCTTCTCAAATCTTCAGAATCTTCCTGAATGTCCTAATGTCTTCATTGAATTTTCTCAGGAGAACCTAACTTTATCTGGTCTACATGAGGCTTATCTAGATAGTTAATTCATATTGTCTGTAATTCAAAAAATTAATTGGCAAAGTAAAGCTTGGACAGACAATTAATAGACCACTGATGTACCTGGAAAAACAGGTTAACTTTTTGCCTGCAAGAACCTCCTTAATTCTTAGTGCCTCTATTTCCTTAAGAGAGATATCTATATAGATATAGAGATATATATCTCTATATACTTCTTTTATTTTGGACATTATGATGCTTTGGAGGTAACTAAAATAGAACCCCTACTCTGTAATTTATTTCAATCAGTGTCTGATCTATAAATTTTCAAAAACATCATTGTTCAAAGCTTAAGCTGAAAAATATTTGAAAGAAAGCACCTTTGAAAGAATTGAAAGAATCTTTGAGATAAAAGTCTTCATAATTACACATTGACTATCAGTAATCAAAGAGCATTTTCTTCAAATATCTTGCTTCTTGTGATTTTCAATTTAATAAAAGATAGTGATATTCTTTAGAATAGAAATAATAAAACTGACAAAGGTTTCCTTTACTCTCTTGAATTATCCTAGAGAATTTATCAGATTTGGTTGGAAGTGATCCACTGGTTAAAAACTTATCAGCCCCCTCCTCCAAAATGAATGACACTTGTTTCACTCTAAATTGAGGTACCTATCTTTAGTTTATCATTTGTAGAAACAGTGTAAATAACCTGTCTTTGGTTTACTACACGTAGTAACCTGTAATTAAATAGAAACAGCTTATGGTAACATTTCACAACAATGCTTTATTCAGTTGCTTATGATTTTCTTGATTGTAGTGCTACTTAATGATCTTGATATTAACCTTCAAAACTATTGACTAGCTTCAGTGTTAACTACACAAGACCATTTCTCATATCTTCTGTCCATGGCCCATAACTGGTAAGAGACACTGTGGTAATGGGATTCGGACTTAAATCCTTTCTTCAGAAGAAAAACTTGAGACAGAATATCTTCAGACTAAAATAGAAAATATCCTTTTCTATATAGTAAATTAAGTAGATCTTCAATTCTAAGTGGTGAATGCTGCTTACATTTCAGTAGGGCTGTGTCCATGTTTTATTAACAACTACTTTAGAAATATATGAAGTGGAAAAAATTGAAACAAGTTGAGTGAATAACACCTAAACAGAACTGGAGTTCATAACTCCTTAAATTGTAAAATCATCGTGAATTATGAGAACCAAGAGCAACAAAGCAACAAAAGAACACCTTTCATTTTCTTCTGTAATGTTATCATAACAATTACTGAAACATTAGAAAAAGAACTAAGAATTATATAGGTACCTTAATGGTCTATGTGGAGGCCAAATAAAGATATTATTATTTCTAGTCCAGCAGTTGGAGAAAATTGTTGAGAATTATGAACATAACTAAACTCTTCCTCTGTCTTTAATTGAAAACTTCTGACAGAATTTTCTGTAAGTTTGCCTTCCCATCTTGCAGCTTTTCTGAGTAAGAGAAAATAATGAACTGTATCATAAAATCATAGGGTGGTTTGGGTTGGAAAGGACCTTCAAAGAACATCTAGTCCAACCCCTGTTCCATGATATGGGATAGCTTTCACTAAACCAGGTTGCTCAAAGCCCCATCCAACCTGGCCTTGAACACTGACAGAGATGGGCCATCCACCATTTCTCTAGGCAACTTGGTTCAGTGTCTCACCATCCTTATCATTAAAAAAGTCTTCCTTATACCTGATAAAAACCTACACTTTTAATTTAAAACCTTTGCCACTGGTTAAAAGACTTCTTCCATTTTTCTTTTAAGTCCGCTGTATATATTGAAAGTCTGCAGTGTGGTCTCCACAGGGCCTTCTCTTCCTCAGGTTGAACAACCCTAACTCAGCCTTCCTTCAGCGTAGAGGTGCTCTAGCTCCCTAACAATTTTTGTGGCCCTCTTCTGGACTTGCACTAACAGTCAAGCATCTATCCTCTGCTGGGGCCCCCAGAGTTGTATGCAGTACTCCAGGTGGGGTCTCGTGAAATCAGAAGCACCTTCCTTGACCTGCTGGCCACACTTCTTCTATGTTATGGTCCAATTTAAGAACATAAGACCAGATCTTTATGAAAAGAATATCAGTGAGAGCTAGACAGAGTAGCTTTCAGTTCAGAAGGGCTTAATGTTGATGTTATTGGCCTCATCATAAAGTGAAAGAGGCTTATGGCATACAAAAGGAAGCATCATTGATTAGAAATCTCTAAAAGGATTAAGATATTAAATTAAATAAAGTAAAAGCACAATACGAGAAATTGAATCTATTGTAGTCAAATTATATTTGCTATATCATTTTAGAATCTTTATTCAACATGAAAGAAGGAATCTTCTGCTTAATAAGTAAGTTGCACCATTAAATGAGAGCCAGAAATCAATTAGAGGTCTAAGAGAATCATAAACAATTTAACAAAGTTTTGGATATTTTAATTGCTTGTGCTTCTCTTTTATAATCACTTTAAAACATAATTTCTCTTTTTCCAAGTGTCTGAACACTGTGTACATTCTCTTGGGAAATCTGAAGACAAATTAAATTTTCAATTATAAATACAAACATCTGTGTCAGAAGCACTTAAATTATATGATAATAAAAGACTTAGGATTTATTGTTCATGTCTTTGTGCATCTAAAAAACCAAAGCAGATATTCTTCACAAGCTTTCCCCCATCATATCCAACAAATAGCTTTGCATATTAATTGATTCTTGTATCCCGAAAATAAAATGGCAAGTAAAAGTGATATTCATAAATACAAACATGAACAGCTGTAAATATTCCAAGCACAATAAAATACCAACTACCTAATTTCATTCCTACTCGAGAAATTTATTGTCCTATACCTACTATTAACAAACTGAATCATCAAAAAGTCAAAAAGCTCTATTTTAAACAGAATAAGCAAAAGAGCTTTTACACTGTCCAGACAATTTACAAGAGAAAAGGAAATTTTACTTTTGTTATTTAAAAGACAAAATACTGGGGGGGGGGGGGGGGGAGGGGGGGACAGTCAGAAGAAAAGCCCTTCAATGCTTGGTCACAGTAACAGCTGGGAATCAGCATCTTTCTAGTTCCTGATTTATCAACAGCTGTCCAGGTTTTATCTACCATTCAGATATGATTTGCTTTTTCTTTTTCCTTTTTTTTTTTTTTTTTTTTTTAAGGCAAATAGTATGTTAAAAAATGGCTAGGGGTAGGAAAACAAGAATTCTCTGGAGCTGACAGGTATCCTTTACCTTTTCCTTTCATGGATAGTTCCAAGCTGTGAAGTAACACTGTACACTCTATGGATGAAGAAGTTCCTTTAACACTGCTTTGTTGTGCTATTTGAGATTTAGCAAAAGAAATTGTAGTCTGTTACTGACCTGCTAGAATTCAATAGATAACAACAAAAAATGGGGATGATGGGAATGAAAAAATAATTTCAAAAGATAAAAAATTCTCACAGATACAGTTTCCTAAAAGTGGACACCTTGTGGATAGTACTGCATGGGACCACATTGCTGTACAAAGTAGATACCATATAGCCCAGTGCAGTAAGAAGTTTGAAATTTTGTATCCAGGTACAAATAATCTATTTTTGGTAAATCATTGGAGTCTGTGTACCACACTTCCCTGCATACTGTAACAGAACCTGACCACTCTAGGGTTTTATTGTTCCTTTGTTTATGATTATAGGTAGATGACATTTATGGTCTGAGGTTTATTCATTAAGTAGTGTAACATTACATTAATCAAATTATGACTTCCTGAATTATACATGAATCTAATGAAAAGGCTGGAGGAAAAGGAAAAACAAAAAAAAAAAAGTAAAAATAAATGATGAGACATTCAACTTTTTTCCAAAAGAAATGGATTAAATAGCATTCTGAAACTTACTTAAAACTTAAGGAAACCCAAAAAAACCATAACATTTCCAGAATTAATTAAATCCCTCTGTGCATAAAGTAATATATTTTTTTTCAAAGTGAAACAATTCCCAGATAGTTTCTTTCCTTCTACCAATGAAAAAACAAGTTATTTAAACAACTTGAGTTATAGCTTTCCATCTGCAGTGCAATCTGTCCAAGACATTTCTTTGTTTTTTAAGTTTTGGTTGGTGGTTTTGGTTTGGGTTTTTTTTGTATACATCTAAGCCCCATAATTTGCAGTAGGTAACTTGCATTAAAAAAAAGAAAAAAAAGAAAACCTAATGAAAATTTTTTTGCAGAGTTGTAAAAGAAGGACTTTTGCCAGGATCGATTGGGCCGTGCCATGTGGGCCCAAAAATAATTCTGGCTTCTACAGACAGCTTCAACTTCTCAGCATCCCTGTGGCCTCCATTAAGCATTTGAGCTCACTTGGCAAACGTGAAGATGTAGCGCTACTTGTTCATATGATAATGGTACTTTACTTACTCATTCTCTGTTGCTTTCATCCCACTGTGTGACAGTAAACTTCTAATTTAGCAGGAATACCTGCACTCTAGAGGTATATGATTTTCATATGTGCTTTGCATTGCATTACAAGACCATTAAGCTCTCATTTAGCCTACCAGTTCACTGGCTATCCTGAGACAGAGGTTTCACCATAATACATGAAAAACATGGAAGAGTATAACTACCAATACCACGATTTAATGCTGAGTGAGAAGGTTCATTGGAACTGGCATAGAAGAATGCTTGCACAGATACTGGTGTTATCAGGTAGCAAGGAAAATACTGGCTGAGGAACTTTGCAGAGTAGCTCTGACATGTACAGAAAGCATGTTTAACCATGTCTCCCATTCAAGTGTAAGACATATGTAAATCCTTTTCCACTTTCTTTTTTTTTCCAGGACAAGGAGTCCTGGAAGTGTATTTCACCAATACAGATGAAAGTCACAGCCCCTGCTAAAACTTCTTATGATCATGGGTGAGAATATATCTCATGGGACAGGTGCTACCATAGCATTTTGTTAACACAACGAGCATCAGCTCCAGCTCTCTTCCCATGAGATTTGAAGGCCTGTGCAGTCATAGAGGTTGGATTACTTGCAGATTTCTGTCTTAAGTGCTTCCTAGTTGCCTCATAGAGTATGTAGGGTTATACAAGGTCCTGTGAGTCTGAAAGCATATGCTCCAGATAGTCCTGCTGCTGTGATTATGGGCTTTAATTCTGCATAATTAACATGCTCTTGAATATGATCTTGTGCTATGTTTATGAGACAGAAAACTATAGCCATAATTGCCTTGTATTATCCCTTAGCAATATCTATACACCAAGTTCCGAGCCTTAGCCATGCCTGAATAATGGAAGATAATGCTAAAATAATTAGACCCCTGATCTTGCATTAAACAGCACAACTTGAAAGCTGTGCATGACCTGCTCCTTTCCTCATATGTGTTCCAGTAACTAAAAAATCAAACTTAATGTCATTGTGAAAAAGTTTAGATATCATGTTTCTGCTCATGATACCTTTGTAAAGCTGGTAGGTGAAGAGGAGTAGCAGAGGAGAATGACATCTCTGTGGGGTAATAACTCTCCCCTTTACTTAAGAAGTGCTCTGTTTCCAAGTCTATATCATTATTTCCTGCATTACCTACAGCAGTAGCAGTGGTTTTACTCTTTCACTGTGTTTTTTTTTCATTTTTTATTTGTTGTCACATCGTATTACTTTTCCTTTTTAATCTATTACCACTATTGGTTATAAAATGTAATTTAATGATCACCTTAAGAGGTCTTGACCTGATTAATTTCTTCCTTCTGTAATGTTCTAATTTTGCTGTAGTTAACAAATTGACTTCAGTTTGAGTTTTGTTTTGAATGTACTGTATTAGAGGGACAAGTCTTTCTATGATATGTATGCTTTCCTCCAGGAAGCAAACTATGATCTCAAAGCATCTCTGTAGTTAGGTTGCAACCAGACTGAGGTACAGACAGGCACTGCATTAAGTGATGACATCTGAACATTTTACAGTTCTGAGACCAAAAACATTGTCCTCCTCTGATCTTGGTAAGCATTATCACCAAACCTTTGAACAGGCAATCAGTAAGGCCTGAAAAGTTATGGATGGAGGATGTAGATTTCTTTCATTTCCTACTCTTCAACTGATTCAATATTACTAGAAATTTTTCTCTTCAGGGAAAGATGCTGTGCAATATGAAAATTAAGAATTATGACCATATTCTGGGACAGTATTGGTCTAAGCCATGACACCCTTCACTTCTGATGATCATCTTATCTGATCTCCTTCCAGCCACCTCCTCCAGTTTCTCACTGACTGTTCTCAATCAGCATGTCTCTTCCTTTTGGCACCTTGCTGGAGAAGATATCCAGTCCAGGACCTTTTCTCTACTCTGGAGAGGTAAGGGAAAACAATGTACATGCAGTAATTCTGTGGCAATGTCTGGAGGAATATATAGTGTGGTGATTTATTTCAGAAGCACTTTATTATTACATTATTATTGTTATTATCATCATCATTTTCATTATTATAATTATTATTGTTGTTGTTGTATCACTTTGGTTATTTATCAGACAATGTGATTCTTCTTATTATGAACATTGCAGGAGAATTCAATCTCATTTTTATTTTGCTGTTAAATATCATTCTTGAAAAGACAGAGTGTCTGTCTTGGAAAGATGACCTACCTAATCATAGTTAATACCTTTCTAGTTTTATTGAGAACTTGCAGTAACAACTCTGCAACCTCTCACTTACTTTATTTTGAAAATCTGTAATAGATTTTAGGAAGGTAAGATCATGGAAAAAGGACAACGCCACAGTTTGGGTGTAGGCCTGTAAAGAACCTCAGGTGAGCTACAGATTTCTCCAATTTGTCTCAGATTCAGCTTCAGCTTTTTAAGACCAGGAAATGACAGCTCTTCCCTCAACTATAGAACCTTTTCAAAATAACTTTTTTTAAAAATCTTTTTATGAATCCCTGCAATTAAATATTCATTGTATCATTTCAACATTAAGTAAGAAATTAATTGGCAGTTAAATTACAGCTCAGCTAGTATACACTATAATTCAGAGATACACTGAATTGCAAAACAAAAGCAAAAATAAAAACCCACAGACCCCCAAATAAATTAAAATAAAAAGTGAAAAGAAAATCAAACAAAAACAAGTATGCTGTTTACTAATGACTTTGTACATACAGATAAGTTGGATTCTGAAACACACTTTTTAAGACATGTAAATGTTCTGAAAAACGTTATCACTGCAACTGGTTACGTTACTTTTAACAAATAATAAATCCACCAAAAATTCTTTCACAAAAAGTACTTGACATGATGAATGATAGATTGGGATAGGAATTAAGTCAAAAGGAGATTTTTATTCATGCAAACTACCCAAGAACCTAGTACAGTGCTAATATTGCTAATCTATGAAGCTTCAAAAAAACTTACTAACTTCATTGGCTTGCATTTTATACCTTAATTTAACTACTCTTCTTACCACTTTTCTCTACCTCCCCCATCTTAGGTAAAAATCTTCACTTTGCCTTTAGTTTCGTGTCTAAGGGGATTATTTGGCCACTGCCCTCCTGAAGTGGTGCAATGTACTTAAATAATGTGAATTAGCAAAGTTGCTACTCAAGTCCAGTGACTATTTGTAAATGAAAAGCAAACAACAGGAATTCAACTCAAGATGTTCAGACTTCTCTTATTGCATTATGTGTTTTCTGCAGTGTGAAAAACAAATAAGATCTCTGAAAAGAGTGGGAGTTTCAAAAGCACCAAAGGGAATATCCATACAACTTTAAAGGTTGCAAAGGTGGATTACTGCTGAGAAGCTTTGACCTCACAGAACATTTTTCATTTTCTGGAGACCCATCTGTTTTCATAAATGGCATCAATAAAAAGTTGAGACCCACCCCAAATGTTAGCTTGTGTATTGTAGAAAATTTGCCTGAGTCATTGTTAGGAAAAGATTGAGAAGACACTGCCGTCAGGCTGGCTATGACCACCAACACTGATTACACCAGGTGGTCCTTTCCCGTTTAGAGAAAGCACAATTTGCCCTTTGGTCCTCCTGACTGGAAAAATGTGTTTAACATATGTACCATGGTCACAGCAACAGATGAGTTTGTGGCCATGATTTCCATTGCATGGACCAAGAAAAGGACTACCCAGTGCGTACCTCAGGGCATCACCCACTACTTGACTTGCACTACTTATTATCCCCTTTCCTTGACCCTTCATTTTGCCACTCTCTCACTTCCCTTTCGCTGAGTCAATTTTCTCCCAAATTAACAATCCACCAACATTTACCTTTATCATTTTGGTCTTAGTTTTGCTGCACCCATACCCAAATTTGTCAAGTCTGACATCACTATCTAGGTAGTTTCGGCATTATGTGGTTTTATTGACAGGGTTAAACCAGTCCCTGCTTATTCTACAAGGCCTTGCATCCCAAAAAGGAGTGCCCCCAACTCTTTCAGTTGCAGATTTCATTTATCTCTTGCATAACCCCTCCATTACCAGTTGTGAAAATGCAGGTATTCCTCATGGTGCTGTCTGTAGCCGTGCACCTCTGACACCATCGATCATCCATTCTACACCCTCCCCTCACCTCTCGTCTTCTCTCCTCTCATATAATTTCCTATATCCCGTTCAGATGCAGCTTAACTCAGCCCAGAGTCTAGAACTCACCTTGTTATTCACCGGCAGCCCTAACATTTATTTTGATTTACCACAGGGTTTGACATCACAGAACTTTTTTGTAACTGATTAAAAAAAATAATATTGTTCAGTAGTATAGTTTAGTTATACATTTCAGACTTTCACATGCATACTGATCCCAGTAGTGAATTAGGGGTTATAATTAAATAAAAATCTAGAAACTCTAAATTCCTAGCATTGATTACAAAGAAATTACTCCTTCTTTACAGTGAGGCAAGAACTATGCAGTAATTCTACATGCACTAACCTTAATCCTGTGAGTTAGAAACACTCTCTCCAGCACAGAAGAACCAATCTATTATGCTTAACTTAAGCAAAAAAACTCATGACACATTTATAAACTACAAACTCACTGTGATTTGTGATAAAACGTTGTTAAGGGACTGAAGAGTACAAGAAGTCCTGAAAGACTGCGACTGTCTGGATGCCTACACTACCTTACAAATTGCATAGATATTTGACTGACAGGCAATGGGAAGAATGCACAAGAGGAAAACCACAGCGTGCTTACTTTATATTCCTCTGCCTAGACAATGGCTATTGACTGCTTTTGTAGATAGAGCCTTACGCCGGAGGAACTTTGGGTCCTGTTCTGGAGTTAACATTTTCAACATGAAGTCCACAGCCACTTGAGACACAATCAGTTATTAGGCAAAAACTGATTAAAAGTCACATACAATAATCATGCAGTCATCCCCCATGGACGGCTATCCCCAGAGGCATTCTTTCCTTCTTCAGCTATCTAATTCTGTGTGAAATTACCCACAAGGATGATATCCACCTCTCCTTCCCAGCTAGGCAGGTAGTAATTTATAATCCCCTAAGTTTTTTCTCTTGTCCCCTGCAAAAACTCCATTTAAAAAATATAAAAAAATTGTGTTATTAAGTATTTAGCACCACTGAAATAACAATAATTACTCAGAAAAAAAGATCACATCAAGTATTACACTAATACTTTCATATTGTGGATAACTTTAATATCAAATATCTGCTTACTTAAATAAATTTATTATTTTAAAATATCTATGTCTCTTCCCTGCTTATTTCTAATGTTCACTTCTGACCTTGAAATGCACTACAAATTGCCAATTAGCTTAGAAAATATGTTGCTGTTCAGGCATGTGTAAACACAATAGCTGATTTCCCTATATGTCGTACCCTTTTTGTTTATGTCTGTTTTGTACACACAGACACATCTATATACTCAAGAATTCTAAATACTAGATATTGATTAAAAATTCTATTTATTCTGCTTCATATGGTCTTAAATAGTAGAATTAATTTTATGTGTTTATAATGATGAATGATGAATTCAATCCATAAAAAAGATATCATTAATAAACGGAATTATTATTCTTAATTATGGAGAATTTTATATAATACAGAAAAACATATCATATCACAATTAATAAATATTGTTTAGATAATTTATTTATACAGCGATTTGCAGAGAAAAAAATGCAAAGTTATGTTGGGAAGCTATGTGGAATGTACAATTAATCATGCCCCCCTACAGCCAGTTGAACCACATTACAGAGACTCCCTTATACTGAGAACCCGTCTGACCTACTTAAAACTAATTTACCATTATGCAAAGGACTACAAACTACTTATTTCAAGTATTCTGACTTGAAAACTGACAGCTAGCATAGAACAGTTTATAGGCTTGTACCCTCTCCTTTTAGCTTGCGTACTTTCTTTGGTTGGCCCTTAAAGCAGAGCTGCATTGATGGGTACATATTGCCACGTTAAATAATAAAATGTAAATTTAACATATACGAGCAATTAAGATGAAAGTTTAGGGGTAACAAATATTGCTAAGTGACTATGAATATGACATTGTAGTGGAAAGCCACTGAATTTTTTGCAACTGGAGACAAGAATAAGATTGTGCTTCACACAATTGAGCTAACACACAATAGGAACAAGCTTCCATTTGAGACCTGAAGTAATAGAACATGGAAGTTTTATAGTCAAATATTGATTTTCAAACCCTAAATTTGTGCATTTTGATATATTTTCTAGGGATAAACACTAAGAATATTTCTTTATTTCCAAGTTATGACATCATTACATAAGTATGCTTTGAAAGCATAAATTAAAATTTCTTCAATCAAGTAGCTTATCCCTCCTCATTACTTCGAATTATCACTTAAAATGAGCAGACATTTCACTAAGAAACTCAAATCTAAATGGAGCACTTTTTTTTTTTAACCTTATGACTTTCAACAGTATGAGGCATTGAAACTTTCACTTCTGCCATTAGTTTTTAATTTTGGTAGATCTTCATCATAACTCTGCTATGTATGCATCACAGTGTTTCCTCTTTAAAATGGATATGATAGCTCTTGAAGAAAGGTTAAATCAATCTGAATAGTAACAAAAGTCATTCAGATTCAGACATACAAAATGGAAACAGAGACATGCAAGAGCAGCTCGTAAAACATTAGGGATTTATTTCCTGACTGGTACAAATATTTGTGTGACTAACAAAGATTGCAACTTTTCTTTTGTACATAAATGTTATAACACTAGTGACTGCCTGTAACATACATCCTGGAAAAGATGCTTCCAGTTTGCCTGCTCTCTTAAGGGCTGATCTTGCAGCTGTGTTGAGCTGACAGTAGCAGCACAAGCCGCATTTAAATCAACAGGAAGGACATGGGAGCAGGAATAAGGACTACAGAAGAATCCATTTGCTAGAAATTACAAATTCTATCTACTCAACTGTTACTGAAACAAACCATTCTTCCAGACATCCACAGTCTTTAAAACATGTAATTTTATCAATATTTACCATTCTTGTTTTCCTATTTGCATTTAGCGTGCTTTTTGTGATTCCATTTTGGCAGAATGAGTGACTGTCAGCTTTCATTTTGAATTTCTGGCCCCTGTAATCAGTATAATACATATGAATAACCAAAATTGTTCTCTCATTCATTCATTCTTACTGAAGCTGTTCTACTTTGTTTATATAAATGAATATTCATTAGGTCAGAGAAAGATACTAACTTTATAGTTTACTGGTAACGGCACTCACCTTGAATATAAAAGACACACGTTCAAAGTTAATGTTTGAAATCAGACAAAGAAGAAAGACAAAGTAAGGTCTCCAGTGTTACAGGTGAGTCATATTTTCATCCTTGAGTTAGTGAGGGGTTAGGTTAATTCCTGTTGCCCACCTCTTTCTATCTAAAATTTCATTTTGAACTGGAAAATGTTTCAGACAGAGAAAAATTGTGTTGCAATTTGAGCATATTTTTTGTAGCTCTAGATTTTTATGTGATGTACTATCTTGCAGAAAAAAATCCACAGAAAACTTTCTCACCAGCATTTTACCTCTTATCTTTTCTTAAAAAATCCCATTACGTTAAAAAGATATGTGACCACACAAAGAATGTAGAGCATATCTTGTAGATTATTGCTGTAATAGCTTTTTAATTGGTAATCAACCAAAAGGAAAATACCATATGGAAAACCATTTGGTATTACATGTTCATCAATTTTCTGCAGAGAAATAGAACTACCTGAAGAAACACTTGCATGGTAGCCCAGCTCATTCATTTATTTAACCCTTATGGTATATCAGCCACTTAACAGTCTTAGTGACTTTTTCTGGTGCTCACCTCACAAATCTGCTAGTGTTTGTTCAAAATCACCCATGAAATATTCCCTTGTCATGCACATCGAGTACACACTTTAGGAACTGGAAAACTTTGCTGATACAAAAATTATCTTTTATGGAAAGATAATTTTACATTTGAACATGAGAAGAGAAAGGATGAAGACCTATTTGTACAGAGGTTTTCTGTATGTCATTGTGAGGATTCTCAAAATTAGGAAGGGAGTTTGTTATCATCCTTCTCACATTCCCCAACTATGTTCACTCCCTGAGCTTCCAAGAATAACACAGAGTGGCACACGCTCATTTCTTGGAGATGCAATTTTCTTTTCTCCTACTCTTGGTAATGTTCTTCATTGTATACAATTTTATTTAAGCTGAGACAGTAAACTACTTTTATGTCCCTCCTGTAAAGTTGTTTTAAATTAAATTTCTCTTGAGCTCTCTATGTGTTTTAATCTTGGGAGTGTTTTTCTTTGTTTGTTTAGTTAGGAAGAACAGAAAAACTACTGAAGCATTATTCTATCAACTTCTGAAATTTTGAAAAACAGTAAGGATTGTTTGCAGAATCTGATTTGTTTATATTGAAGACTCATGAGCCAGCTCTGTAACATTTAAAATACTTGATAATTTTCTCTACTTTCTTTTGAAATGCATTTTCAGTTCGACTGTGTAAGAAGATTTTGGTTTGTTGTACTTGACTATTAAAGCTCAGAACAAGAGCATGAAAATATCAATTGCAGATGAAGAAGGTTGTATAGTTCATTTGAGTTAGATGTCTATTTTTCCTTCTTCTCTTGGAGCTGACTTATTCAAACATTTATGAATTGCTAGAATGAGTGTAGAAGCAAACCCTAATCCTGGTTAGATAAGCATAATTCTTATTATAGTTTAGAAAAACTTTACTAGGATAAGAGAAAGGCAAAATATCCATTCAAAAATATGTGTTGCTTCAATCCCAGATATATACTCAAGTTAATTCTTGACAAGATAGACTTCAAAAACCACGCAGATGTTCTTTAGTCTTTCAAGAGGATTCCTAATCAGATCCAGGGCATATATATATATATATATGAAGATATACATGTCAGCAAGTTATGAGTGTCCACATTATTTAAAAAATTCTGTCCCTGTACTGTTTTCTCCAATGTGAAAGAATTAGTACTTATTCAATCTACAAGTGATTGTATCACTTTTTGTTATTGATTTACTGAATATTTTGTAATAACAGAATAATAGTAGTCCCTGAATGGTCTGTAGGGACGTATGTCTTTGAAATTTTTTAAAAAATATGTATCTAGTATGAAAAAATTGCCTAATCTCCATCTCTTTTAGGAGTTCTTCAGTTTTAGTCTCTCTTTACATAGTTATCTAGCCAATATTCAGTTCTTCCTTATGACCTGTTTGTATAAGCAAATGTACACTTAAAAAAAATTGTGTGCCCCAATGGGTCCTTGTGTCATCATCCACTTCAAGCATCTTGCAGGGGTCAAGAATTTTAATTCCTGTTCTTGAGACTGAATCACTGAGAATTGCTCATCAAAGATGACTGTAACCGTCACAACAGCTTGAACACTTGTCCCAGCAAAAGTAAAATTGTCACTGATGAGGGAAATCTTCTTGCTAAATTATTTATATGAATTGCTTTATTCCTCAGTCTGTTTCTTTTATTATATAATCATTAAAACATTGACTCAAATTTTTTACATCTCTGTTTCTTTTGGATAGTTTTAGTTTTCCATTTTGCTCATGAAAAGATGGTCTGCCTTTATCAATCAGAGGCCTCATTAATGGACCTAGGCAACATGTTGTCCCAGGAGAAACAACTGCTTATGGGCAAGAGAAGTTAAAACTGATTACTCAAGCTTTAACAAGAATTAGAACTGAACCGATCAAGAAGAACCAAGAGTGATATTGCCTGTATTACTGTGCCCACTGATGAACAGCAGCTGGGTGTTTAAAGACGATGCTTATTTTCTTCAGGTTTTGATTATATTAGAATACACTAAATGATGATAACTGACATAATATATATGTCAAGCTGTGCTTATACAGACATTAAAATTCAGTGCAAAAAGTGCTGAAAAAATATCCATTGAATTTCTATTCAACAAATATATTTTCATAGATAGTTGTAATAGTCTGCTAAACCCCAAATTTGAAAAAGTTTTAAATGACTTGTGAATACTCTGCTAGAATAAAACAGATCTCTTGCTAAAGTAAGGCAGAAGTAACTGCAAATATACCTTTTCTGTAACACAAGGGAGAAAAATACTGCCATTTAGAAAATGCTTAAGATGGTATTAGGGCTGAGATTTATTCACATTCACATTCAAAGGCTTAAATTTAGAAGTCTATAGGGGCTCTATATGTATCAATTTTGCATTTAAGATCCTTTCATTGTCAATTGAACCATTTTCTTGACTGCATCTAACTATAAAAACCTGGGGGGAGGTTTATTTTGCTTGCCCACATCTAAACATTTACTGCAGTATGGACTGACTTTAATTGTCTTAGTTGGGGTTCGTGTTTACTTACAGAAAGGTATAGGTTACCTTCCACTCCTGTGTCATGTCCTCAGAGGGCACTAGTTACCTGTGTGTAGACAATTGGAATTGAACCCTTGACCTTGACTCACTTCAGTGAGAGTTTGGACTCTAGCTGGGATAAAGCATAAATTTGGAATGTGAATCAAAAGGCTGTTACAAAGATTAAGAACAATGATTTATATGAGAAAACCAAATTAGAACCCACTATCAGGCTGGCCTTAAATAAATTTATGGTCTTTGTAGTAGTTTAGTTGACTTTTTTTTAATGACACAGAGGAAGGGATCGAGTGCACCCTTGGCAAATTTACAGATGACACCGATCTGAGTGGTATAGTTATCACACCTGAAGGACGAGATGCCATCCAGAGGGATCTGGACAAGTTTGAGAAGTGGGCCCATGGGAATCTCATGAGGTTTAACCAAGTGCAAGGTGCTGTACCTGGGCTGGGGCAACTCCTGGTATCAATACAGTCTGATGGATGAACAGATCAAGAGCAACCGTGTTGAGAAGGACTTGAGGGTGCTGACGGATGAGGGAATGCATATGAGCTGGCAATGTGCACTTGCAGCCCAGAAAGTCAATTTGTCCCAGGCTGCACCAAAATCAGCATGGCCAGCAGGTCGAGATGGGGGATTCTGTCCCTCTTCTCCACTATGGTGAGACCCCACTTGGAGTGCTGCATCCAGCATAGGGTACCCCGGAACAGAAAGAACATCAGCCTGTTGGACTGAGTCCAGAGGAGGCCACCAAGATGATTAGAGGGATGGAGCAGCTCTCCTACAAGGAAAGGCTGAGATAATTGGATTTTTTCAGCCTAGAAAAGAGAAGGCTTTGGATTGACCAGATTGTGGCTTTCCAGTACTTGAAGGGAGCCTACAAGAAAGGTGAAGAAAGACTATTTACAAGTGTATGTAGTGACAGGACAAGGAGGAATGGCTTCAAACCAAAACAGAGTAGCTTTGGAATAGATATTAGGAAAAATTTCCTTATTCCAGTGGTGAGGCACTGGAACAGGATGCCCAAGGAAGTTAAGGATGTCCCATTCCTAGGAGTGGTCAAGGCCAGGTTGGATGAAGCTCTGAGCAACCTGGTCTAATGAAAGGTGTCCCTGTCCATGGCATGGGAGTTGGAACCAGATGATCTTTAAGGTCCCTTCCAACCCAAACCATTTTATGATCTTCTGAAGATGCATAATATGAAAAATGGTCACTCATGGACAGACTATGATGTCTTCTGTTGTTAATACAAACCTTGTGAGCACTTTTAAACAGGAGCAATCTGTGTAAGCCCCAAACTCAAAAACTTAGTTTTAGTCTTTATAGGAATAGTACCATGTGTGATATTTTCATCTCTTTTCCCCCGACAGTGAGGATAATATTTAACACTACAAATTCTTCTATTCATGGTTGGTCCATAGTCTTTATAATGGTCTCTCAATGCAGCAGAAATTTTTGGCCCCAGCACACCTCTTGTCTTATTTCCTAGCATTTCTCTGGGGTCCTGGTAAAGTGTCTTTTTCCCTTCTGCCTTAAGTCAGACTACTTCCTTGATCTTCAAAAAAAAACCAAACCAGAACAAAACAGAACATGGAAGGGACTGATATATATCTTCCCAAAAATTGTAAGTGTTGGGTTCCAATCAATTGCATTTGGAGAGGCTTAGAGGTATTTTTGTTTGTTTGTTTGTTTTGTGGTTTCTTTGATTATTTTTTTTTTGTAATTTTGTTGTTAGTTTAGGGGTTTTTTTGCTTCTATTTTTGCTCTGCATATGAGCCAAAGGGCACTATCTCATTAATGACTTTTTTCTCTGTGACCATAATTAAGGGTCACTAAGTCTATCCTGCAGTCCCTGAGGGACAAGGGTTTTCAAGACAGTATAAACAAGTATGTTAATATCTCATTAGAAAAGAGACTTGACCTTGGTACAGAGAGATGTTTGCATGCTCAACTATAGCAATGCTGATACTTTACCATATTTTCTATTAAAAATACACAGCATTTCAGAGCTTGAACTCAATAATTGGAGGTGTTTGATCCCTAGAGATACATAGCCCGCACACACACACCTCTGAAGATCATTCAGCATTCAGCATATTCAAAGTTCTTCATACTTAAACAGTTTCAAAAATCTATGGCCTGTTTAGGCCATTAATATAAAGTATTTTAAAATACAATCTCATCCTTACTGATTTAAACAAAACTTTTTTTAAAAAATTTTTTCTAAATGATACTCAAATTTACTTTTTAAAAGACAGAAAGATTATATTCAATGATTGTCATTAGTTTTTCTGACATTTCTTACTATTTATTTTCCTCAGAAAATGAACAGTTAGCTGAGCTCGTCATAGCCAAAATGTTACTCTATCCTTTCCATTTCTGTAAAATATTGAAGTTGTCACTATTTTCAAAAAGACTACAGGCATGTTGTTTCCTCCTACCTTCCAAATTAGTAGAGAAAACTAACCAAAAAGAAATCAACAAAAGAAGCTTTAAAATGTTCTCTGTCAGCTATGTTGTGGTCAAGGAGATGGCTTTCTTCTACTGGAGATGCATGACACCCTATAAGTAGGCATTTTTAGTCAAGAAAATAGATGCCTCATATTTTGACAAATCAGGCACTTTATACTTTTATGCCAGTATTTTCTTAATATAAAATTATTAGGTACATATCATGATTTTTGAGCCCTGCTATTATAAAGATATATGCACACGCTTCAAGCACTCCAAGTAGACTTTTCTGGGAGTACTTAGAATGCATACAATTAAACACAAAATCAAACTCCAGGATAGTTTCAATCAGCTTTCAACACTGCTGTAAGTTTTAAGCTCTACTTATACCTAAGACTTGGTTTTCTTTCAAGTTTTCTATTTCTAAAAATTTACTGTACATACAAGTTTTCTACTGCTATGTCACAAATAAATAATCTGCTTTTACATTTACATATATTTTTTCTATATTTTTATTTTTTTTTGCATCTTCTTTATTCTTAGCTGTACAAAGAGAGCAACAGTGTAAATACGTCCCACAGAGAGAGTCTTTGACTCAGAGGTTTTAAACTTTTGATCTCAGTCAAAGAAGTGACAAAATAAAACTAATTTATTCTGTTTTCTTTTCAAACAGCTATAGATTACACAGGGTCAGGTTCAAAATGCTCAGCAACATAACATAGCAGCAAATATGTTTTCTGTTTGCAATTAATGGAGAAGTTTACTTCCCTTTAGTAGCAGAGCATATAAACTATATGTTTCCTCTCGTCCTTTCACTTGAGACATGGCCTAAATTTTCACAGTTGTAAGAGGGAGTGGCAGTATCTGAACAGACACTTTAAACCACTGGATAGCAATAATTATGAAACTTTTTCTGAAATGCCATTTTGCCATGTACCTCTAGAGTTATTGTGCTTATTTTCAGAGAATGCAAGAAAAAAATTCATAATAAAAACTCTGTTTCTTAAAAGAGAAGAAATTTCTTCTTTGTTTGCAATAAAGTCAAATCTTAGATGTGCTTGTATGATTCCTTTTAAACCAGTAGAAGCACTGCAAGTGCTTCCAAGACCAACCTTGTGCCAGGTTTGAGACTATGGATTTGATTTCGCATTTGTTAATGGTGGTATTGCCACAGCATCAGTTGTTTTCAAATGCACATTACCCCCATTAATTTGTCTTCAGAAATAACAAATAATAGGTCTAATTGTACTGTTATCAAAGTCCACATTAAATCACTACCAATGTAATTATGGGCAGAATTAAGTCTAAAAAAGAAAAAAGCTTTCCTTGCTTTCCATTTTAAATTGTGTTTATGTTCAATTTAGAAATAATCTTTTGTAAATTAGAGCCAAACTCCTTTCCTCTAAATTAACACTTAAAAGGAAGCACTATAGATCATCCTATATTCCAGTATAGTGCAAGAAAAACATAACTGTCCATAGAAATAGTAAAATGAAGAGCTAAGAAATGTGTATTTTCCCTGAGTTTAACAATTCAGCTTTAACCAACACAAAACATAAAAGGGCAGACAGATCACCTCATTAGCATAGTTCAAAATTTGAAGACTTTTTTCACCAATTATATTTTGACAAGATGCACAACTCCATTTTGAAAATAATCAACAAGTAAGAAATATGACTCACAAAGTTTGACATCCAAAGTAAAGAGTAATGGTATCTCACAAGCTTGGAAAAAAATTAAGAGAAGATCTTGTCTCTCCCTTTTCCTCTACCTCCCCATCCATCTGAACTTCTCCTGGTGCAACTTAAAGCCATTTCCTCTCATCCTTTCACTTGAGACATGGCAGAAGAGACTGCCCACCCGTCCCCCCCACCTCGGCCTTACTACCACCAGGTACTTGTAGAGAGCAGCGAGGTTTCCCCTAAGCCTCCTCTTCTTCAGGTTAAACAACCCCAGTTCTCTCAACCATTCCTCATAAGACGTTTTCTAGACCCTTCACCAGCTTCACCCTTCAAGCTTTTCTTCTTTAGGTTAACTAGTATCAGTGACATCAGCTTTTCCTCAGCTGTAGAAATGTTCTATAGCTGATATCCACCTGCATTTACAGTGAACAAACGGGTGGAATTTTGCATATATTTTGACTGAATTGCTTATTAATCTTTGTTTCCAATGTTTTTCTGACATCTGTCATGATCTCTTTCAGTCCTGTCCTCCAGCATTGTTACTATCTTTCCTAATCTGCCTTTACCTAGAAATTTAGTACAACAGAAAGCAAGTCAGAGATAAAGCTGGCAAAATGAGATCCAAGACAGAACCCAGAGTAGCATGAGTCAATACATCCTTTCCATTTTATACAAGTAATTAGCAACTCTTCTCTGTTTCTCTCACTTGCTTACAAGCTTTAACACAGAATAGGTCTGAAATTCAAAATATGTGGCAACTGTTTCTTCTCTAAAAAATTGAATGCCTTATCATGAAAACAAATTAAATCAACTTGGTATAATTTGTTCTTGACAAACACTGTTGATATTACTTATCTTCTTGTTATTGCTATATACCAAAAATAATTTTTCCAATTGTCTGGAAAAAAGTCTTATCTGAACTTTCTAGTGTAATGGGAGGTGTCCCCAAACCTTGTTACTCTACAGTTTTCTCATTGCCTTATTGTGTTACATTAATCAACAGCTAATGACAAAGTTAAGCATATGTAAAATGCATGCTCAACTCACGGACCATTTAACATTACCTTACAACAATCTTATATACATTTTTTGTTGTTGTTTTCCTAATAATACACAGTGTTTCTTAGAAAATGTTCCTTATTTTTATGTTGCATATCACATACAATATGGGATGCAGAGATTTGAAGTTACTTGCTTAACTGGAATGAATTGCTGGTCAGATATGATATTGTCATGTGAAGGATGGGACTTCATCTCACCTAATTACAGAATTTTAAGAATGTGGCAGCCAGGCTCCCTCTATAGGCACTGGAGAGAGAGGCCCCACTCAAATGATTCGTCATGTTTTGATTTACTCCTCAATTGTTCATCTCCACTGACCAGAGAAGTAATTTTTACATGATGTTTGATGAAAATGTCAGAAAAATGAATGCCAAGATGTAATGTGAAAGGTAGTACTTATCTCAGCTGATAAAGATGGAACTGGATACACCATTTAGGCATTCCTAGCCTTCATGTTTCATTTTGAGAGAATTAGCAGTGCTTCAACAAGTTTCATGGAAGTCATAAAAATATCCTTTAACATGGTAAAAACTGCAGATAATCTTAAAATAGAAGGAAGATAATATTTTTGACAATTAAATAATAAAATCAGATGTGATGTCAATACATAAAATACTCAAAAACCAACACAAAATTCCTCACTATTGTAAATATTTGTGTGTTTTCAGTACCCTTATTTAGAAATTTATTCTTAGGCTTTCAATTCAAATTTTTATTTTCATTCATATGTTTGTGTTTTGCAAGATCTGCCCCTACAAGTTTGACCTTGAAATGTCAACATTAGTAAACTGCACTGACTTAAATATACATTTTTTTATACATTACTGCTAAAAGATGTGTCTGTCTTCCTTACAGGGCTTCACAGTTATTTCATTACTGTGGAATGAAGAATTAAAATACCCTTCATCTTTTCCATGGCATCATTCTTTTTTGTTTTGTAATAATCTGAAGCATTTCTGAGGGAATCATGAATGATAGTCTTAATCATAACTTGCAATTGTGTCCATCGCACTGCCATGTTGCATTCCAGAAACTAAACAAGAGAGAAAATAATGTTGACAAAGTTGTTCATATTGGACAAGAAAAAGAATTTCCTTTTAAGAGTGTTGGCACAACACAGCTGTTTACAGTGTAATTTGTTCGAGTTGCTAGGGTTGGAAATACAGGAAATTCTGTTAAAATGAATATTGTAGTACCATGTTTTTAAAAAAAGCATAGTGCATTTGAATCTATTGCTTTAGAAATCTTCTTCCTAGAGGGGAATGTGGGAGTCTTGAAATGACCCACCAGAGTTTGATTCCAGATTCCCTTGAGATGCTGTGCCAGACTCCTCTGTTCCTTCTCTTTGATGCACTTAGTTTTGTAAAACTTGTAGTATATTATCAATAAATTATATAAAGTAAGAAATTGGGGAAAAAAGCTATTAAAACATTAATGCCACATCAAACTTACACATTAAGTAGATAGAAATAAGTAAGTTCTGCTTACAGTAGTTTTTTAAGGTTTTCTTACCAGAAGAAGCTTGAGAGAAATCTTCTAACAAGCAGTGCTGTATTTGAATCAAGATTTTCTGGTAGCTTTATTTATCTGCTTTCCCTAGTTTTTTGAACATTTCCAAGTCTGTAGCCTGCATCATGCTCCTTAGAGAATACAAATAGAAATGTCACCCAGCTATATGATATACACAAGACTGGTTTCTGAAATTTGTAACAGAAAATTCTTAAATGGAATAGTCTTCAAACTATATTTAGATACAATTTATTCAGTTTTACTGATTCTTTGTAAAAATTGAGCCAAAATCCACAGCAGTAAAACCAATCCCTCTGATATGTGTTGGACATTTTTACTTTCACATGTCTATTAAGGACTTGATTCTCTTGTGCAGTCGTTTCCACCAGTACAAAGCAGATATCAACTGCTATCACTCTGACTAGGAAGTACTTTGCACAAGAGGCACACCAGAAGAAAGTAGTCATAGATTACCAGTATGAGGTCTGTTCAATTAAGTGAAACCCCTCTTGGAGCAGGAAACTATTTGCTATGGCTAAAAGTGTCAAAATATAGTTCAGGCTGACTTTTTCTTTTCTGTGTAGGTTTACAATTACTTTGCATCTCCAGATATTAGCTGGAGATTATAGACAAACCTGGACTACATTTTTACAAAGATATAATCCATCACAGGAATGTATTATCAATTATTCCTTCAAAGACTTTTTGACCCAGTTTTGTAGCTTTTCTCATAACCTTAATTCTCATAAAGATAGTTATGGATAGTTATAACTTTCATGAAGATACAGTTATTTCATTTGGTCCAATGGAACTTTGCCACTAAAAATTACTTAGTTTTTTTCTGGATGAAAGTTAATTGAATGAAATACATAAATAAAAGTAAGTTACTGATTTAATGATCTTATATTCAGGCTGATACCTTGGAGGATGTACAATGTCTTGTAACTAACATATTCCAAAATTTCATTTTGAAAGCTGGTACCTGAATAAAAAGTTGAATCTTCTGTTTTCCTAGAAGAGAAAAAATAGTGTACTTTACTGGACAACATTTTTACCAGCAGCATAGTGCTGATATTTCATATTTATGACATCTAAATTATCTTTAAAAAGCATCTAAAATTCAGTAGTCATAAGATTCATCTCTGTGTGTGGTAATGGCTACTCTCCCTGTTTTGTAGACACTATCTGAAGACATGGTTTATCTCAACACCTTTCTCCAATGAAGAGTGCTTTTAAAAAAGTGGAGTCATTTCTGATGTTGAGCACTCAAAACCAGAGAGTTCTAATACAAAGAAGAGCAAAAAAAAATTATCAGCTATTTCTCAGTACAGCCAATGCTTACATTTTTAGAAGCACTAACTCTTCTACATGAAAAAAAGGTGAAACGTCACATCCAAGAGGGTTAAGGTTTTAAGACAGAATAAATTAATTGAGAAGGAGCATTTGATCGTGTAAGGGAAGAGCATGTTAACGTTCTTACATAAAAAAAGGGTTAGGACACCATTAATATCTGTCTCCACAATTTTGTTAAATTTTTTTCTTTATACTTTTATTAAAGAATCTTTCCCTTTCTTACTTGAGTAGCAAGAGGATGGAAAAAAAGTCAGCTTATGATAGAGGCTTGAAGAGAAGGACAGTGAGTTATAATACATTAAGAATGTAAAAACTATTCAAGCTTGCAATAGGGTTATTCTATACCCAAGATGTACTTTTACCTGAATGCTTTCACCTAAACAACTCATATGGTGTGAAGGAGAGAAACTTTCTTCCTGGTTGTCTTTGCAGGCTTTTAAGAGGAATACCAAAGCAAAACTTATTCCATTTGACAGTGTCTAGAAGGGCATTCGGAATCTTTACTACCTGCATACTTTGGAAGATTTGAACAAGTAAATCCTCTGTCTGTTTGTTTGTTTGTTTGTTTGTTTTTCCCAGCTTAACAAAAATAAACTTTAAATACACGCTTCTTAGTGGGGCCTGTTTCTATGGAAGATTTCATCTATCAAACCTCACTAATTTAAAAAATCTTTTAAAATGAAGTCAGAAGTTTGGAATTAAAAACAAATGGCATAAATTCCTTATTTTGCTTAAATAAATAAATAAAAGACTTTTTAAAAAATGACTGACGTTACAGGCCTTCACAGGTTTGTGTTTAGTGCTAAATATGACCATAATTATAAGACCCCTTGAAATCATTGCTGTTCTCAATAAATAACTGAGTTTAGACAACAATTACAGAAAGTTAGAAAAAGGAAGATTGAAAAAGAACTACTGTCCAAGTCATGTAAACAAAACTATGAAATATATTGGTCAATCTAAGTGGGGTGGTATATAATCAAAATTTTTCTTGTTAGTGTGGAAATAATAATGAAAGGGAACATTTTAGAATGGCCTCTACAATTTTTTCTCATGCTTATTTTTATAATTAGATACTTATGTTTACTAGATAAAACTACATATACAAAGGAGGAACCAAATCCTTCAGAAACCTTTCTCATACCCTTAAGAATCAGGTTGCCCTACTCCAAACAATTGTTTCAAGTCTTAAACCTAATTAGCTGCTTATTTTCATAACCTTGCACGCATTATAGGGTTTTTTTTAATAATTTTTAAATACAACTGTTATTTGTTCCTTCTGTAAAAGAAAAAAAAAAATAATTGAACTGCTCCCTACAATTAGTAGCTAGTTATTCTGCGTGATTGTTAGAAAGCTGAAGGAAAGCTGAATGAACATAGGAGGCGGGTGATAATCTTATAAGCAATCTGCATATGATATTATGCTACAGTGACAGAACTACTGTGCAGGAATATAAGCCAGCACTGAGAAATCATGTATGCCTACACGGTGCACTGTAAAGCAGGATGGCCACATTAGACAGGACATGCAACAAAGGTGAGAACCTATTTCTAATCAGAACTAATCAGCCTGCAGAGGGTGCTGCAACAATTCAACTATCCTACCTCTGCAGCAGGTTATTCTGAGGTATCTCTGTAATAACACAGGCAATAGAGGCCATCAGGTGAGGCAGACATTTTTGCAGCAGTCACTGGGTTCTCTTTCAGGAAGAGAAATGGTCTGATATGAACCTCATGAAGGTCAACAAGGGCAAGTGCAAAGTCCTACACCTGGGGAAGAACAACCTGGGCACCAGTGATGGGGGCCTCCCACCTGGAAAGCAGTTTGGCAGAAAAGGCCCTGAGGGTCCTGGTGGACACAAGTTGAACATGACCCAGCACTGTGCTCCTGCTGGGAAGAGGGAGAATGGTATCTTGGGCTGCATTAGGCAAAGTATTGACAACAGGTGCAGAATGGTAATCCTGTCTCCCTGCTCAGCACTGCTGGGGCCAAACCTGGAGTACTCTATCCAGTGTTGGGCTCCACAGTGCAAAAGAAACATAGACATTCTGGAGACAGTCCAAAAAAAGGCCCCAGACATGATTAAGAGACTGGAGCATCTCTCCTATGAAGAAAGGCTGAGAGACCTGGGACGGTTCAGCCTGGACTAAAGAAATTTCAGGGGGGATCTCATCAGCGTATATAAACGCTTGAAGGGGGGGTGCAAGAAGAATGGAACCAGAGGCAATGGGCACCCACTGGAGGTTCCCTCTGAATGTCAGGGCACGCTTTTTTACTGTGGTGGTGACTGAACACTTGTGCAGGTTGCACTGAGAATTTGTGAAGTCACCTTCCGTGGAGATTTCAAAAGCCATCTGGACATGGTCGTGGACAATCAGATGGCCCTGTTTGTGCGCAGAGATTGGACAAGATGACCTCCAGAGGTGCCTTCCAACCTCAACCAATCTGTGATTTTGTGAATCTTTAAGAAAATCTTCTAATTTTTATACAAATGTACGATTTCAAAAGTAAGCCTACTACATCCATTTGAACACATTAAAATATCCATTTCTGATTGCTTCTGGTTCATTTTTCCAGATCTGCCAGAGTTGCAGACTGTATATCATTATCAAAGTCTAAAGTTTGTTCTGGATTTAAGGACAAGAATGTAACTCCACAGATAAAACTACCTACGTTTCCACATGCTGTGAGAATTAAAATTCAAGTTTTATTTTCTAGATCAATTATTTCTTTTTAAACATTGACTATTGCTTCAGTTAGCACAGCTCTTTGATGCAGAATCATTTGCTATAGGCTAAGTAAAGTAATTTGCATCATATTTTCAGGCTCAAAATGCTTCCTTTTTATTATCATAAGGAATGGTTTTATAACTTTAAAAATATACACAAAAATTTATTTTGATGAACTTTTTGCAAGATATATCTAATTAGGACAAGCAGAAAGCAAGATTCAAAATGAGATTTCTTGGCTTTTTTTCAGATGAAGCACTCAAACTTTTTTACTTAATTTCACAAGACTTTCCTGTCAAATTTTGTCACAATGTGCTCCTCTTCCTCTGTCCTCTAGTATCTACTTGCATTCCATCTAACACCACAAGATAAGTCAGTTTGATTATAAAGATGAAATGGGAAATGGATCCCAAATACAAAACCTTTCTTCATCCAGTGCCTTTTCCAATGAAAAACAAAATAAATAAATACCATGTATTCTCATCAATAAAAAATATTATTATTATAACATTAATTTGCAATTTCATCAGAAAGATAGAAAATAGCCTGATCACATACAGGAATGCCTGTAGTATAATGCCTGGTCTTTATTTTTTTATTACTTTCCCACTTCAAATTTGTCTGTGATAGGAAATCTATTCTGACTGTTTTTTCTTTAATGTATGAAATCAGGCTCTATTTCTGGGTCACTGGTTTCCTTTTTTTTCCCTCAGTCTAACTTTATTTTCCTTCTTACATCACCTTTCTGTGTCTGGCACGTTCTAATTTTTAAAACCATATGGTTTTTTACCCTTCAATAATTGAGAAGGGCATAAGAAACTCAAAAAACATCCTCTGTTGTAGAAACAAGGAAGAAACAAAGGGGGAATGTAACTACGGTATCACTTTTTTTCTTTGATTACGGTAATAAATTAAAAATATTAATAAATATAATCACCTGTAAAACCAAAGACGGAAAATTAAATGTCCTTTATTTTTATTTCTTTCTGCTCTGAGTAGGGGAACAGTCTACAGTATTAGATCTACAGCTGTTTCCTACATTTGCTTCCCAGAAGACTGTAACACATTTTGTCTCATCAATTTAACATAGTATCCAACTTCTGAATAGTCAACACTTAGTTTTACTTCTTTTTAAACATTTTCCTAAGTGATGTCTAGTGTTGATATACATTTTAGATCAACTAACTATGACATCTCTGCTTATGGCTGCAGGGCCAAAGTCATGGCATGTATAAAGTCTGAGCCATTGTGCTTTGTGACTGAATGTAGGGAAGAGTTGAAAAGGTGAAATTCTGTATCCAAATTAGGTTTAAAGTGTGAGTCTGTAATACAGCAGTGCTTTCATCCATTCAACCCTATCACCCCTGCGAATCCCCTGTTGTTAGTCTGGCATTGTGAATTGTGCACAAAGCCTAACCTCCATTATGTTACAGATCCCAAATTAAGTTCATATGACCTGAAGAGATGCTACTCAGCTCTTTGCACCAAGCAATGAAGTTCAAGCCACCTATGTACAATCTAATTATTCAGGATGTACAGGGCAACTCGTCTGTATAAGGATGTCTGTTGAGAGCTGGATTATACTGAGTAGGACTATTAGATTACCTCTCTGGACTGAAATCTTTCTACATAATAAAATGCCAAGAATATCTAGGGACTTACTGTAATCATTTGATTAGTTTAGTCAGCTTTAACATTGCTATTTTTTGCATTCAAATTATATTTTACCCCCCTACATATTATGTATGACCCATATTTTAACAGGCTAGTTCCTCTTAAAGGCATGTTGGACTCTGAAAAAAAGTACAGATATACGAATAAGAAGTACAAATGCATGCATGAAGTGACTTGCATAAAGGGCAAGAAGCATACTATCCCCAGCATCTCAGTGCTGATTTGGACATCAAAAATAAAGCTGACCTGATTTTCACCAATGTAACAAGGAGATTATTTTTAAAAGCCAGTAGAAACAGTAAAATATGCTACTTGTGCTACAAGCGTAAATAAAAACGGTTTTCACACATCAGTAAAGCAAAATGAAGCACAAACCTCATGCAATAAAACTATCCAGCAGCAGGAGTGGAATTGTATTAGAGCTTTCTTGTGTTGCCAGTGTTCTCCACAGGCACCTCAAAAACTCCTGTATGAGAAATGAACCTTCTCCTACCTCGTTTCCCTGATATTGAGGTTTTCGAGTAGAAGACCATAAAACAGAAACTCTAGCTACTTTATGCTGACAGTAAAAGCAGAAGAGAGAAAAAATAAAGTTTTCTGCTTACAAAAAGCAGTGCAAAGCCATCTTCTTGTGCAGGTGAATGGGATTTAAAACTCATTCAGTCATATCTATTTAAGGACTGATCTAAAAGACAAATTATGTACAAGGGACTGACTAGGAAGAGAAATAACTTATTAGTATATGACATGTTTGCTTTCTTTCCATCGATTTAATTATTTTATATAAATACAATGTCAAACTTTTTAGAAGATCAGTAACCTAAAGAACATGAATTAATTAAACTTTAGATGAATTACAGTAATTAGAAACCTTTTAAAAAGAGTTTATAAACTCATGGAAGCATATTTAAATAGTACTCTTTTCTAATTGCAATTAGCAAAATTGTGTACTCAGGCCTGTATTGTTAATTCATTTAAATAATGTTTATTGAAACATTACCTGACTTTCCTTTGAGTGAAGGGTGGACTAATTTGGAATCATTAAAAAATTTCTCAGCTAAGTTGGTTGCTCATATTTTAACGTCCACACATGTCTAATTCCCCCTGACATCTTACAAGCTACAGTACATTTGATAAAGAGTCAACACAATAACACTTGAAGATTTCCAAGATACATTCTTTAGACAGAAACTTTATATCAATAATTCATACTGTTGCCTTGGAGGTTTTGACTTTTTTAATTTTTATAGGTTTTAGAAGTAGTTATGTAATGAATGTAGATTTTAGAAGCAGCTGTATTCATTGTATCCCTCACCCTTTAGCACAGTAGTTACACTTACTCAACCCTATTACCCCATTCTATATCAATTGCCTCTGAATTCCAGTAGCATATTTAGTCTCATTTTCAAGGTAGGCCTTCATTCTGTTTAAGAACATCTGCCCCCTGGCCTGGACAACAAGATATCACCCGGGACTTTGGAAAGCCTCCAAGGACTTTATGTACTACGAGGAAGAAGAAGATGAGTAAGAAGGGGTCCCAAAATGCCCCCAGACTCAATTCCTGAAGGGCAAGGCGGGAGGTGGAACGGGGCAAAGACCGAAGGTGGACAAACAGGGATTGGCTGGACATCATTATAAAAATTATAGCACCTGGGTTAGAGGGTGAGGGTGTGTTTTTTGTATTCCAGAGCCTGAGAGGCTTCATTAAAACCTTCCCTTATCTCACCTCCTCCTTAAATTGCCCCGGAGCTTTTTTTCTCCCTGAATCTTTTAGGTAACAATACCTAGAATAATTTACATACCATGAAAATGAATATGACATCAGCTGAAGTCAAATGTTAAGCCATCTGAAGAAGAGATCTGTAATTTTGATGTTTCTATTGTTACTCAACAAAATAAAATATGTACTCAATGACAAATATGCAGATTTAAAAATAGCAATTTGGGTTTAGTTTCTTTTCATGGTCTTTGAGAAGGAAAAGGTCTATGTTGACTGGAGAAAGGCAAATGTCACAGTCTCCTTCAAAAAGGTCCAAAGGGTTAACCCCAGCAACCATAGGATGGTCAGACTTATCCCAGTTTCTGGAACAATCATGGACTGAGTCCTCTTGGACCACATTTCTGGGCATGTGCACTTAATGGGTGGTTGGAAGTCATCAGCATGGATTTACCAAGTCTGCTCAACCAACCTGGTTGTCTTCTATAAAAAAACAACTGGATTTGTGGATATAGAGGTAGTAGCTGATGCTTTTTCACAGACTCTGGCAAGATTTTGACACTGCCATCCATGATATTTACATTTGGATGTTACAGCCTGAATGTCTAGACAAGAAAATGGATCAAATATGGGGCTCCGAATGTGGTTAACAGGTCATACTTTACCTGAATACCTGTGATAGGTGGACTATCAGAGGCATCTGCACTAGGACCTTTCTTTTTTAACATCTCTATCAGTGATAAGCAGCAGCAGAACCCACTCTCATCAGCTTTACAGATTATGTCAAATTAGGGGTACAAGTCAATACACTCAAGGACAGGGCCCAAACAGGCTGAAGAAATGGGCCACCAGGAGCATTACGAAACAGAAGGGAAAAATTTCAAACTCTCCAAATGCCAAGAAACTTTTCCTATTAAAGGGAAAAACCAGCTCCTGCAACAACAAAATACTGTTTGGAGACGGAGAGGTCACGAACCAGGTCTGTTGGAAAGAGGTGGCCAAGAGAGCTCCTGAGGTGTCTGCCAGCCTCATTTATTCTTTGAGACCATAGAAAACAAAGCTATGTGTTAGAAATATGCTGTGACCCTGTATTGTAAGATAAAGAAAAATGACACGGGAACCACAGTGTCACTGTAGTTTAAAGACAGAATAAATAAGACTGGGTAAATGACATGCATAATTTTTTATTTTTTTTTTTATTTTCATAGCATTAGACAGAGAGAGAGAGAGAGAGAAATGAATACAGATAATTACGTTTAGAATTTTGAAATATATATGACAGTACTCAGCGCTTGCCCAAAGAAATAGTGCATATTTGCTAGTGTAAAATGTACTCTGTGATTGCAGAAAATTATCTTCCTTTCAATTCAGTTCAAAGTTATGCATTGTGCTCCCATATGGAGATGTGCCCAGTGTTGAAGGCGTTGTAAGAGCATATATCTTCTAAAAAAATATTCTGTTTTTTTCTGGCACAGATGCTGAACTTTAATTGTTTTTCCTCTGTCCTTTTCAGTTATCTAATTTTTGTAACTGAAATTGGAGCTATGTGACTGTCTGAAGAGCAGTGGACCACAACAGATTTGGCCCTAAAAAAACCACAGTAGTTTATTGCATAAGAACCTGTGTCATTTTAACATGGAGGAAAAAATAGCTTGGCAGGATACTGAGATTGATTGATCCTGGAAAGATTTTGGGTTTTCTTGTGAACAGTTGGATTGGTAAAACAGACAGATGGATTGTTACTGCAAAGAGTTGGTGTGTTGCTAAGGAGACTTGGAATGGTATATCAGGCAGGTGACAAATTTGTGAACTGGTGTTCAGAATAGATGTTGCATTATTTAAATACATACATATATATGTATGGAGAATGGACATATATATGTGTCCATTGATAATGTAACACTCAGCACTGTAATCACACATACAGTGTGATTCACTGCATCCTGAATGTAAAGGCTACATTACCAAAGGCACCTTTTGACAAAAAAGCAGAGAGACATAGAGTTTAGAAGACAAAATTGTATAAGCAGACCAGGAACTGCAACAATTCCAGTATCTACTAAAATCACATTCAACTCCTATTATGATAATTAATGTGTTGTCATTGAGGGTAGTATAACTCTCATGCTTTATGTAAATTTATTTCACTGGTCACAACCAAGGCACAAAGACTAAATGTTTCATTCTATGTAGCACAACAAAAGGCAAATTTTGATTAAAGGTGGTGATTGTTCCACGATAATGAGAAATGAAACCAAATCTTAAATTACCACCCCTCCCTTCTACCCTGGCTTAACTTTGCTCCTCATTATCTTTACCTCCTCGCCACTCAGTGGCACAGGGGGACAGGGAATGTAATCTGCGGTCAATTCATCACATATTGTCTCTGCTAGTCCTTTCTCCTCAGTGGAAAAACTCCTTGCACTCTTCTCCAGCTCCAACATGGTGCCCCTCCCACTGGAGACAGACCTCCAGGAACTTTTCCAACTAGGGTACTCCCCACGGGCTGCAGTTCTTCATGAACTGCTCCAGAATAGGTCTCTTCCATGTGGCACAATCCTTCAGGAATAGACTGCTCCAGTCCCATAGGTACCCTGTGGGGTCACAAGTCCTGCCAGCACACCTGCTACCTGGTCCAGTATTAGGTTCTCTATCTACGAGTCCACAGGTTGTGATAGGAGCCTGCTCTAACACGGGCATTCCACAGAGTCCCAGATTCCTTCAGGCATTCCCCTGCTCTGGGTCTTCCAGGGACTGCATGTGGATATATGCTCCACCACTGACCTCCATGGGCTGCTGGGAGACAGCCTGGCTCACCATGACCTTCACCACAGGCTGCAGGGGAAACTCTGTTCTGGAAACTGGAGCACCTCCCTTCCTTTCCTTCCTTACTGACCTTGGTGTCTGCAGGGCTGTTTGTCTCACATATCTCACAATTCTCCCTCCAGATGCTGCTGTGCAACACTTTTTTTTCCCCTTTCTCAAATCTGTTACCCCAGAGGCACTACCACCATCACTAGCTCTGCCTTGGCCAGTTGTGGGTCCATCTTGGAGTCAACTGTTGGACATGGGAGAAGCATCTGGCAGAAGCCTACTGCTATACCCCCCATCCCGCTACCAAAACCTTGCCTCTCAAACCCAATACACCAGTTTCTAATAATTTGTTCATTAAAAAAAAAATACCTATTTAATAGCCACAGTTATGTTTTTTCTAGCCTACCTAACACTAACTAAACAAAGAATAATTCAATAAGTCTATATGTAGCTAAACATTCCTCAAAACTACAGCTAGGTTATAGGATTATAACTCTAGTGTTCAATAACTATCCCCTCACAAAATACAGATGCTGAATTCTCTGTATTGGAGAACATTGTACATTTAAATATTTACATAATGAATGAGTAAAATGGCCCACATAACCACACACTGACAGATGATGTATTTTTACAGAAAAAAATAATGTCTCTTGCACTTGTAACAGTTTAGAGAGTATGCTGTAATTTCAGAGACTTATCTTGCCTTTTATTTCTAGAGACACAATACCATATACATATATGCACCAGGAAATCACAGCAGCAGGGAATTGGAAAGTTATCTATTTTTCTGATTCTTTTAATAAAATTTTTTTTAGTTTCATTTTGGAAATTTCCATTACATACGAGAAGATTGATTTTTTTTAAGCCATTTAAATAGTTACTGTCTTTACTACTATTAGAAAAGTGCTGAGTAATTACACTCTGTATATGCAAGATACAGTGTACTGCTGCATTTTTCTATAATCCATACCAAAGTGTAATGGTAAGTTCTTTAAGCTTTTAAACAAGTTTTAATAAATATTAGAAGTATATTCAATGGCAATATGCATATACATGGCATGAAAACAAAAGTTCAAGGAAAAAGTTCATAGGACAAACGTCCTCCATGTATCATATGTAAGTAAAATAGGTATCAGCAGCATGATCAATATTTTTCTCAATATATATTTTATCAATCTAGGAAAGAAGTAAAAAAAATTCATAAAATATTTTTATTTTAAAAAATTAAAAATACTGACACTCAAATTATGTCATTTTTGCAGCTGTTGAGGAAAGGATCTGCAGATTTTGGATTTGGACTAAAGGGAAAAAGAAAGTCTCCTTCTAAGAACAGATCCAAAAAAATATTCCTTCTTGTTTGGCTACTCTTTAAAGAGAGTGAACTAAGTCAATGTGTCGAGGAAAATAGAAATAGATGGAAGAATACTCTGAGAAACGGTTTACCCAGTTTCTAGTGGGTTCCCAGGGTTCCCATCTGCCCTAAGTTCTTTTACCTTTTTGTAAAAAAAGGGAACAGAATGCAAAATCAAAACCAAAAAGCCCTTGCAAAATTGAGTTTGAAAGCTGCCATCAAATGAGTCAGTCATTCCTATTCATCTAACCAAAACCAAATTTGTTATTGTGAGTGCTTCCCATACTGTGTCACACAGGCTGCAGTTCTTGAAAATTCCATTATTTTCAATGTTTTCATGGCCACAGTTTTCTGTTCCTCTGTTTCCTTTTTTTTGTTAGAAGATATTTCAATAATTATGCCTATCAGGTTCAGTTTTCCTAGTAACTCAGAAAGGTCTAAGCCTTAGCAATGGACAAGCAGAAAAAATTTTACAACAAACACATTTGATTTTGCTGCTTGTGTTCTGTGTGATTATGAGAAGCTGGCACTTAACTAAGTTGCAGTACGAGCTACTCACAGATCCCAATCTTCTGCTACTGAAATAAGAGCTGCTGCTGAAAGTAGGTCATACAGGAATAAATATGGGTCTGGAAATATGCTATTTTTGAACAACAGACGTACATAAAGTGATACTTTTGTCTTGCCAGGACTGATTCTGACATTGCTGAAATATTGCTTCACTGACTGACCCTTTCTTATTTCTATGCCAGTATTTATGGTGATACTACGTAGAAACACCATGAGAAACAGCCCTGTAGTCTGTTGATGACTAAGGGGCTGGAGCATCTGCCATGTACAGAGGGGCTAAGGGAGCTGGGGCTGCTCAGCATCTAGAAGAGAAGGCTCAGGAAAACATTATCCATACATATTAATACCCCGTTGGGGGAGTAAGGAAGACAGAGCCAGGCTCTTCTCATCAGTGCTCAGTAACAGGATAAGCAGCAAGGGACACAAACTGAAATAGAGAAAATTCTGAGTGTGAGAAAACACTTTTCTAATATGAGCTAGCACTGGAAAAAGGCTGTCCAGAGCTCTGGAGCCTCCATCCTTCCTGATAGTCAAAATTTGACTGGACACAGCCCTGAGGAACCTGCCCTGTCTGACCCTGCTCTGAGCATAAAGTTGGATGAGAATATGATATATGATAGAGAAGGGACACTGATCATAGCTGCAAGCCAAACTGATATTCTAACCCTCTTCTACAGGATGGCCTTAGTCATTTTACTAGCATTTGTTGACTGTCAAATGACAAAGAAGTTACTCTTAAATAAGCTGAATTAGATGATCTTATTTCCCATTGAAGAGGTTAAAAAATAAACATAGTTTCTGCAGGGTCTTTCAGAATTTCAGAGGCATCCTTATAAGTTAAAATTACATTGGTCATTGATTTTTTTTTTTTTAAATTACTATTGGACGTTATTAAACAGTTAAAGGAAAAGTTTATTTCCCAGACCATAATGTGCTTGACAGAACAATGTTCTTCATGCCGACTTAATTGCAAACATTGTTAAGGAATACTGCAATATTTTATTTCAGTGGGTATCAGAGATTAACTCAGCACAGTCTATAGTGTGTGAAGTATTTTGATTTGAAAAAGGACTGAAACTTGCAATATAGGCACTGCATTTTCTAAGATCTATGCAATTTCGTGCCAAAACTCTGGAGAGGATATTAAAGAAATGGGACATGGGAAGAGAAAAGCAACCCACATGCAAGAGCAGAAGGGAAGCGATACAGTGTCTCTCCAGACCTACATCAGAATGAGACCATATGTAAAATTTGGGACTCAATCATTCCCCTATTTCTGGAGATTAGCACTACGGAAATGTGGCAAAACCTTTGTGCTAGCCAATGTATCTATTACCCCATGGAGCATTAGACCAATAGTTTGTCTGATTTTGGATCATTCAGGATAGGACACCATTTTGAGAACAAATGTTATTAGCAACACAATAACATGTTCTTCTGCTACAACATATTTTCAAGAATGGAGGTATTGTTACCCCTTCAAGTGTACTAGTGTTGCATTTTCAAATCTCTGCCTGGTGTACTGTGACTAAGGGCCAATTTTGATGGGACAAAACTTAAATTGTTGTTTCACATATAGTATTGGCTTTATGCAAAAATAGTTATTTATAACTGCAACTGTGTTTCTAATGGTAGAACTGTGTGCAGTTGGCTACAAATGACATTACATTTTTAATTTATCCTGACAGTATTTTAAAGGCTGCATTTGACATAAATCTTTTGAATTTGTATTTGAGATATTTCATTTTCATCATGGCTTTTTACAGGAATAGATGGTAATGTCATCAGTGGTAGTTGCTTCCTGGAAACGGTATTATTTAGCATTTCTGGTTTGACGACCCTGTTTTTTAGTATAGTCAAAATAGTTATCATATTTAACAACTATCCCTATTACCAGCTATATTCAGATCAGGTACGCATGATGAAACAGGATGTCACCTGTAAAGAGACATGTTGGTATTGAATTCAAAATTTACATAGAGTAGCTGTATAGTACAGAAAAATGCATATCATCCAAAAGAATGACTTATACTGATTAGAAGTACCAAACAGCTGCTTAGCTAAAAGCTTGACTCAAAGCCCCCCGAAACAAATGGAAAGATTTTCATTGATTTCACTTCTTTCTGGATCAGGCCCAAAAATGCAGATTTTTTAGCTGAGAGAGAAAGCATTCATTAAACTGGCTATTATTTTATCAGGGAAAAGAAGATGCTAATGGAAAAAATCTTCTTAATAAGGAAAAAAAAACCACTACCAAAGCAAGATATGTCACTCTTGAAGTTCTATTAATCATACTTCACACCACATATAGAAAATAAAGTAAGCTAATGTAATTATTTAATGCTGTGGTTTAAATTACTAATACAAAACATGTCAGAAAACAGCAGTTTCATTTACAACATTGAGCATCCATGAGTTTTTACAATAGTTTGGGAGGGGATGGGAATGACTAAAATAGCATCATTTTTTAATATAAATCTTCTTTTACATTATTTTTCATAATTTGATTAATTTATCATTAAAATATATACTCCATACTGGAATTGGAACTGAAAAACCTTTAATTATAAACTTAATGAGGCAGATGAAAAAGAATATATGAATTATAGTTGCAATATTAGCATTTTTAGTTTGTCCCTTTCACCACACGCTTACATACACTTATACATAATTTGTCAAACACAAACTATGTCCTCAAAAGAAGCTATAAAAATCCTACTCTACACTTAATCTTGCTTGTTCAGTAAATTACTGATAGCAAAACTGAACAATTAAAAAAAGGCAGCTTATAGAACAGTGTTTTTTAAGAAAATAAGATCTATACACTAATATTCCTTATTACCAGTCAGAAAATTTCACAGTTCTCCAAACTCTTATCTCTATTTGATCTTTGACTTGGCTGATACGTACATTTGTCCAAGTTCATTGTTCTGTATAGTTATATCCAGAATATAATCTTCTCCATGTAGATGTTTGAAGTTTGAATTAACTGAATGCTATCTTAGATAGTAAAAACATTCAACTCCTGCTAAGAACAAAGAAAATGTGAGTGTTGAGCTTCAGTTTGCCATATAGCTGGACTACTTTTTATAATAACGTCACTTAAAATGAATATGTTTCTCTCTGAATGGTAGCTAACTACTTTCATATTCTTTCACTAGAATCTTACTTAAGCTGTTATGGCAGACTGCAGCTACCAGAGTACAGAAAGGCACAGAAAAGTGGAACACTCTTACCTGCCTTCCCATGGGTTCTCCTTTCAAGAAAGAAGATGAAGAGATGTTGTGTTGTGTTTCTTTACAAGCACAGATGTTTACAGAAATTCACAATCTCGTGCTCCACTGGTCACTACTAAAACCTTTATGCTTTATACTTGATATTTAGTGTGCATGCTCAGTTTTTCAACCAGTCTGAACCATTTGCACTTGTCTTGAGAGTTATATGGATTAAAACAGTATTAAACAATCAGACTCATCAAAGCCAAAGTTTTTCTTTTTTTCAGAGTTAGCCATTTCCAAGAAAGCTTACATGAAAAAAATTAGAATTTTATTTGAAGCCAGAGACTCACTTCACTTTATCCCAGTGGTCATGGTAGTAATTTGTGACAGTTCCAGGATTTCTCAGAAATCTATATGAGTTAATTTTCAGACATAGTCTTTTATTTGGTGAAAGATTTTGAAATATATTTGTTCTGTCAGAAAGGAATCTATTTGAAATATATCAACTTGCACATGGTAATAAAGCCATCTCCCAAGTATCATTGATTATTATTAAAGACTGTTTTCAGAAGGAAAGAGCACATGACACAGCATTTTCAGAAAGATGTTTGTCTTGTTTCTGTATATTAAGTAAGCTTATGTTTATCAGTATCTTTTAAAGAAGTATAAGAAAATCTGTAAGCTAATGATATAAAGCAGTAAGAAAATGAAAAGTCTTGAGAAAAGCACAGTAATAACTTCTGTATTATTCATGAACTTATGCAGTCAGTGGGCTTTCTTTATCTGGAGATGTGCTGTAGGACACTACCCTCTTTTCACTGTACACAAACTGCAATAGGTAGAAAAAGTGTTGCTTTAAAAAGTGACTGTAATTAAGCCATTGTGTGTGTGACAGAGAACATAGCTGATAACTGTGTTGGAATGCATTATTAAAAGTGTTTGCAACCAAGCCATTGAATCTGTCATAGGAAACATGGCCAACAACTAATCCAGAATGTATTATTAAACCATACTCTCTTACCAGTTTCAATATCATCCTAATTTTACTAACTGGAGCAAGTATGAAGTGACAAGGTAGGGAGTGGGTTTGCAGTAAGTTAACTATTCACTGTATTGTTACCCATATGAAAGGTCTTCTTCTCAGTGTTATGAGTGGAACACGGATAAGCCACATCACTTTTGTCTTAGGATAAAAAGAGCAGATTGGAGCAAGTTTTAGACTGGTTTCAAGTTATCCTCCACCTTGTTTGTGTAGCATGTCATTGAAAAAAAAAAAGGAAAAAAGGAAAAAGAAAATATATCAAGAATGTAATCACACAAAACAAAGAATCAAAGCCAGCTCCAACAAACCCAGCCCTTTTGTCTTACCAGTGCTTCCAAGGACAACAGTATCTGCAGTATCAGTCTGCAAATAGTTCAATAACTAATTTAACTTCCACCTTCTATCTCTAATGATACATCGGTTGCATTGCATTTAGCTTTGGGAGATGCAAAGTTTTTCCACAGCCTCAGTATGCATGCAATGCATTTAAAGATCCATCTATTTTACTACAGATAGTCTAACAAAGCTTAGGCTTTTTAAGGAAAAAGCAGCATGATTCACAAAGTTCAGATGCAATCTTTTCAAACATTTGCCGGTGATTAGAGTGAAGGCTTTTGTCTTACATTAGCTTGTTTTTTTTCTAGGCCATCATGATGATCAAAGTCAAGCACTTGAGCAAACCAATCGCATTTATTGAAAACATCATATTTTGGTTTAGAGGGTGATGAAAATTTGAGAAGTAATTTATTCATAAGGGTTTATCTGCTAAGCAGCTCCCAAAAATCTTCATTATTCCTGGGGGACACCAAACAAAAAAAAACCCACAACTGTTTTAAAGTTATAAAGTCTGTGTCTTGCTGTCAAAATTCCAATAAATTCAAATAGGAGGAAACTGAAAAATCAGTTGAGGTATCATAAAATCTGAGTATATAGATTTTATTTATAACCACTTTAAACTGCATGATCTGATTCCATTGGTTTCTGTCAAACATACTGAAGCAAATGTTAGCTATAGGCAAGCACATATAGCCCTGTAATAAAAACAGATTTTATTCTTAAATATTTACATAAAGTATTTGATGAAAATAGCAGAGTGGTATGTGTGCAAATGAGAATGGAAAAATGCACTGTAAATTGAGTGAATAGATACCCTTCCTATTAAACAAAGATCATGAAATAAGATATTGCTTATTTCTCCCTCAATTGGAATGTACCACCATCTTCATGTACAACACAGCACCATATTTTTCATTTCTTTCATTTGTACTCCCTCCCCTGTTCTGAAGAGAACTGTGTTTAGAGCACAATATACAATATTTTCTTACTAAATACATATTTTATTGGACAGATTCCTAGAAGCAGACTGGAGAGACAAGATTGTCAGTTTCAAAATGCCACATATAATTTAACAAGTGGATAGTTGTTTGGGATACTGGATACTGGCCAGTGAACACTGTGCATATTTGCATTTGGCACAGGGGCAGGAGGTAACGAACAGCAGATTTCAAGACTATGAGAATGGATTTTAATATTTAATGGTTTGTAAGTGTCCTAGAATTTGTTTATTTTTAGTAGAGTGACTTTAGTTTGTCTAGTGAGGTTCATCTGTTTTTATAGTTAGAGAATTAGTAAAAAGCTGTATATCACTGTAGTTAGAGTTAACTTCTTAGGAGTTGTGCATTTTTTCCCAGAATGTTCACATAGATACATTTATGGTATCTTTTCTCCCTTGATTTCAAGGTAGGATTCCCAAAGCTAGCAGGAAATACTGTCTTGGCAAATAGCATAGGAAACGGAATCTCTTCGTCTGACTTCTCAGTGATCTCTCTCAAACATAAAAACAATTTTCTAAAATAAATTGTATTTACAAAAACTAATCTATTTCTTCGGTGTAATTTTTAAATATGTAAGGTCTATCTCAAACTCTGAATTAAGGTTGCTTTCCATATATCTTTATTTTGTTTACAAAAATGATTAACAGGAACTAAGCGTGTGTGTTAACAGACCTTTTTACTTAGAGAAACTCTCATAAAAATATGATGTTGAGTCATGATGTTCATATAATATAAATAATGTAAAACTAATATAAAACCAGATAAGATGTGATATGAAAACTTTATAGAAGCACAGTCCAAGGGTAAGCTGTATAAATCACCTGCAATTTTGCCTCTCCTGTGAATTGTAGTCATCCTGTTTCATGTGAATAATATTTATATCCTATCACACAACTATATATATATTGACTATAAAGACACAAGAATCAATGAGGAAATGTTCATTTCTTGAAAGAGAAATGCAATCTATGAAATCTTTGGAGTTTATCACAGTATTTTTCAGCTTCAGAGATGGTAAAAACAAATATTTCACGTTCAGAAATAGATTTATGAAGAAAATTAAATAGCAGCTTTGGGGATATTTTACCTGATTAAACCATTTAAAATTATTTACAGAATGTTTGCACACAAGGACTTTTTCCATTATACCCTGCAGTCCCTGAAGTCACTCTCAGGCTGTCTATACTGTCTACTCTGCAGTGAGCCGATATCAAGACCAGCTGCAGAAAAATCAGCTCCTGCAGTTGTAGCTTGGAACATTGTGCATATCATTTAACCTGCTTCTCTGGGACACTTCTTTACAAAGAACTTTACACCAACTTGCTAAATGCATTTCAGAAAGAATTATGATTTTTATGCGCATATATATATTTTTGTATCGTGCCACTGGGGTTTTTATCTTGTTATACTGCATGTGCCAAATTACACTGCAGTAATTCCACAGTTACGCTGGTGAGTTCAATAGAGGCAATCCAGATTTACAATGGAATGACTGATTAGAATCTGTGTAATGGCTCCTTTCCTGAAAAGATCTTAGTTTGAGGCAAGATTCAATACTGTTCTATTGAGATGGAAACTAAGCAAATATGATAAACACTACCTTTATCTCCTCCTGTATATAGACCAACCATACAATAGTTTCCTGCAGAAGATTATTTCTTACAAACAAAATTCTTGAACTACATTAAATCCCTCTGTTATTTTCTATTACTTATGTGAATTATCTCCCATTGATAGAGGAAAAGGAGGGCTACAGTTCTGTTTAACTAATTCTTCCTCATACCCTTAAGCACATAAAAATACAAGATTTCTGTTAGGCGATGGGTTTTGGTAGCCCTCCCCCTACAAGTGGTATTTTGTATAAACACAACATAAACAGAACAGAACATTTTTTCCTTCATGAACTTGAAAGACACTTCAAGAAATTAAAACCATGGTTACGGTTGTCTAGAACAAGTCATTAATTACAAATTCATATTGATTTGTGTTACTTAATATTCATGGGAAGTCTTTTAAAGTTTTCTGTTAGTAAATTAAGACTGCTATTGATCTTACCAAAGACAACATGAATGCAAATAAAATTACATATCTCTGTTTTGGGATGAAATTAAAGATACTTTAAGTGGATATGTATTCATACCAAACTAGTTTTTATGATAAGAGCTGTATAAATAATATATAATATGTAAGATTTACAGATACACATATCTTAAAAATATATTATTTGACACAGTAAGTGCTATTGAAATTAAAGAAAATATTTTAACTCTGAAAAGAAAAAACTAAGCCATCCACATGAATTCCCAGTGTGTATTAATTACTGAGGAAAAGTGGAAGATTTATCTCACTGTCTTGAACACTTACACTTCCTTATGGTGTCCACTTATTCTTATTAATGGGGATTTAGACAATGCCTTTTACCAAACCATTGGCTCAAGTCTGAGCAAACTCACTGTATTTGTCATGCTCCAAAACAAAGCAGTCCAGTAATGATAACAAGGGATATTGCTATATAAAGGGATATTGCCATATGAGTTGCATGCAAATCAGAGACTGCATTGTGTGAGCAATCCAAATAGCAAAACAAATTATGGTTATGGACCTCTGAAGACATTTCCCCAAATGTGAATTATACTTGTGAACATTCACACAAAACAGCATCTGCAAGAAGTAAGTTTCTTACACTTAAAACCTGATGCACACAAGGAAACTACCAAAGCTGTTTTCCTGCTGTACAGTAACTCAGAAAGAGATGCTGAAATTCAGTCAAATAAACCAACTGTTTACATGAAGGTGTAAAAATGAAACAATATGCCTCATCTATATAAGTACATTTATTCTATCAAGCTAATGGCATTAAGTATGACTGCTAAAGGCCATGGTGACTCAGAGAGAATCTTCCGAAAGAAAGATTTTGCCTTGAAAAACAAGCACATGTGCAAACTACCAAAAGCAATAGGGGCAGGAGGAGAGAGTTTCATGCCTCACAGACAGAGGTTTTCACAATTTAGTAGGTGATGACACAAAGAGGCATTTGAGCCATGTAAGTAAAGATGCATGACCAGAAGACATCTTCGATATGAAACCATTAAACTAAACCTGGGATGGAAGTTTAAACTTAAATGCTAGAGATAGGAAGATTTCAAAGGATATTTCTGGCTCTTCCAAGTAGAACCTAATTGGAGGTGCAGTCTATTGAGAAAAAGAGGGTAGGACCCCAAACAGATATGCATTAAGAAAGACTACAACAGGTCTTTTGAAAGATTGATCAGAAAAGCTTTATGATTTTAAGATTAAAGAGTTCCACAGTGATTAGTGCTGTCACTGGAAGAGGGAGATACTGCATGCACCCGTCTCCTGTTTCATTTATGTACTCACTTGCTACAGAACCAAAGCATTCATGCAAACAGATTAAGCATTTACTTTATGTTTCTTTATCAGTGTCACACTTTTAGCTGTGTTGTTGGTTTTGAATATTGTGAATAAGTGCTTTCCTCCTAATTTCATGAGTCTAATTTCAAACTTCATAGGTTTTCTCCAAACCTAACATTCCTTAGCAGAAAAACATCTTGATAAATGTCCTCTGCCTTAACACAGTCTACAAATTAGCAAGTAAGTATAGAGAGAGAGTGAGCAATCATCAAGCTAGTCATTGAGCCTAACCTTCTGCTTAATGTATAGTCAATGCTGAATTGAGATTAGTTGCTTAGATCTTTGCAAAGTCAGGTCATGAAAGCCTCCAAAGATGGTTTCCACAGGATCTCCAGGCAATGTATTCCAAGGGTTAATTGAAATGAAATTCAGCAAAAGTAAAAAATCTGTTACTCTACTTAAAACACATGGCAGTTAGTATATTTTAGGGACTAATGTGACATTCCAACTGGTATATAATTCCAGAATCAGCCCCTGTGCCTTATTCTTTAGCATTTCTTGAGATTTCCACACGATGTTAATAACTCACGTTAGAAGTTCAGAGAATTCTCAGACGCTTTTTTTAAGATTCTTCAGTACACACTATACAGACAAATGAGTTTGTAAATTTTAGCCATGATGTCTCTTACTTCTTTGCTACAGCATTATATTTAATCTATACTTCCCTGTGTTGATTCAGATGATGCGCAGAAACATTTATAAAAGAGTTCTGAAATGTTTTCAGTATCTAGCAAGGAATATATGTGACCCGTGATGTCACTTGTTCTTAAAACATATTTAAAATTCTTAACTTTTTTAACTGTTTCCCCAAGTGATTATGTGCATTTTAAACACATAATTTACAGATCAATGAATTTTTATTTTCATTTAATAACTTTTCATTTTAATTATTTTGATCAAGTATATCAGCACCAATTGTCCCTTAAAGAATATATATGCACACAACAGAGATTTGCTCTATATTTAAATATCTATGTATATATATTTGTATATATAAAATATATGTATATACAAACATAAAAAATGCACATATTACAATCTTATCTAGTACCTTAACATTAAATTCCTATAAAACTCCATTTCTGTTGACCATGACCTTGTAAATCACTTGAGCTCAAGTAATTTTGTTAAGAAGAGAAAGTCTTTCATAGTAACAGATGAAGTGAGTATTGTTCAACAACTTCATCACATAGTACAGTGAGAAAATAAAGAACAAAGAAATATAGCTACAACATGGCAGTCATTTGGTACAGTGATACAAAATGTGCACAAACAAGAAAAGAAAGAAAAAGCGTAAGAGAGGAATGGTAGATAAGCAAAAATAATAAATATAGATAATTTTAAAGAGGCTTATAGAAAAATTGTTTTCTGGATCATAGATTTTATTGTCTTTTAAGGAGAATTTTGAGATCTGCAGATGGAAGTCTTGATTGTAAGTATAATTTTAAATACAGAGGAATTCCATCAGGTTTTTAGCAACTTCTTTTTTAATCCTAGTAATACATTTTAATTTATAATTTATAATTATAATTTAATAAAATAGTGAGACATGATAATCTTATTTCAGTCTAAACAAAGCAAATGTTAAATTTGTTTGCCAGTTAACACTCAAGCTGTTCCTCTTAAATTTTGGGTCCCTGAGAGGCGCAAGTTAATATCTGTTCTCATACCTTCAATATTTGCTGATCTCATAGCTTATTTAGCCTAACTAAAGCTCAACTGATCTAAGCTAACTCATTGTTTTGTGATATAAGATATGTAAAATTCATATTTTATAGCAGCCTATTAAAACAGTTAGAATTCAATGGTCAGTCTATATATATGTAAATATCTACACATTACCGTCATTTACATCAAACATATGGATCAAGATCCTAATCAATTTGGACTAAGCAATTGCAAATTTTATATCAGTAGTTAACTTTTTGATGCCTGCCAAAAAGTTCACTCTAAAATGGCCTTGCTGAATGCAAGACTTGCTGTAAGAAATGATTCATTTCATACCTAGTATACCATTTGAAATACCGTTCTACAATGTCCACAGTAACTCACGTAGAATAGCATACACAGAATTATAATTACATATAACTTTGAATTACATATCACTTTGAACCCACACATATCTCCATCTTTTACTTTATATTGGTATGCAGAATCACTAGATATCTGTATATCTGGTTTTGCTTGGCTCTTTTCAAGTTTGGCAACAAAAGTTTTTGCATACGGAAGTTACGGAACTGTGACTACCCTGGCCCAAATTTTCAACTTCAGGACTGATTTAAGCCTTCCAATTTCTTTACTACTCTATCAAATAGGAAATTTCTGTTAGAGACAAGAAAAATAGTATTTCGTGATGGATGCCCTGTGTTTCTTAACTTTAGGCTCTTATCCCTCTACCACTTAACCTAGGGCTCTTTCCTTTTTCTGTTTATCTTTATTTGTGAGAACATTCAAGAGAAATTGTTCACTTTCATCTCCCTCCACATTATTAAATTCCTCTATGAATGGTATGATGGGAACAATGCCCACATTGCTGCTGTGTATCATCAGCGATATTCATTTACCTGTAAAACCCTGAAATTTTTTTCTGTGCTCAGAAATCTCCTACTCCTGGTTGATGTTTTCCTATTCCTTCCAAGGCAGCTAAAGTTGTTTATTTTCTTTAAAACACAATACAATTGGCTTTTCAATTGTTCTTCTATTTGAAATCCTATTGGGTATGTTAATCAGCTTCAATATCACAGACTTGTGCTTTTCATTTATATTCCTCTTCTGCCTGAGTATTCAAGCTCTCACTTTTGATTTAAAAGTAGGGAATGAGAAAGACAGTCTAAACTCAGTTAAAGCTTGCATGCATATTATTTTGTACGTCAAGACTGCTTTTCATCTTTGGCCAAAGCATCTTCTGGGGTTATGAGATTCACCTGATCTGAATTAATAATTGGTTAAAAGTTATTTCCAAAAGTACAGAAATTCCTTCTCCCATAGGTTCTTGTAAGTTGTCTTTTTAAAAAAATATATACTACTTAACATTGGATAATGCATCAATACTTCTAGATATTTAGGTATGCACAGTTTGAATAAATACCCTTTTTAATTGTGCAATGAGTCTATACAGTTAATTTTAATTTCCATTTCCTGAAACTGTCTGTTGTCTTACTTGTTGACAAATCAAAGAAGCCATTTTTTTCAGACACCACTCTGCTACTGTACTAAATTATAAAATGAAATTTAACTTCTTAGTGATTGATAATAGCAAAAATAAAACCTAATATTGCTTCTCTGTTAATACTAAAAAAATAGGTTTGAATACATAATGTTTCTATTTCAATGTTTTAATTCAGGGAATGAAAGATGGAATTGTGAAACTTGGAAGCAGTAACGACCAGCAGTTTATGTTCTATACCTTTGAAAAATCATAAACAATACTTAAGATTAATTTAATTTAGAAATGCTAAACAAATACATTATATGTTTTTGTTTACTATATGTGCAAAGTTGGTCATCATTTGATGGTGTGAAGAGAAATCTGCGGTGGGACATTCTTATTTTTCATTTAAAAGGGTCAACCTTAAAGACATGTTTAGTAATCACTGTACCTATAGACTGTGATGGACTCTAGATTATATGTTATCACTTCTAAAAGAGAATTCAAAGCCACAGTTGCTTATCTCTCAAAATGTCAGCTCAGTTCTCCCCAGCAGGCATAAAAACAACACAGTGTGAAAAATCATTGAGAAAGGAACTAAGTCAGAAAACAACTTCATGATGTTAACAGTAGCTGGTAAGTACACATCTTGAATATTATGCACAGCTCTGGCTGCTCCATTTCAAAAAGAAAATTCTTTAACTAGAAAGGCGAGGAGATATTATCAGGGATGATGAGGCATTCTGTGCAAATGAATTATTAAAATTCAATAGACAGCCTAAATATCAAGAAATCGTATCTCCTTCCTGAAGAGCCCAGGAGGCATAGAAGTCTACATATTCCAAGGATATGCAGAGAATGAAAAGGAAATCTCAAGCCAGCAAAGAAGGAAGCCCTTTATCTTCTTATACATAGCAGGAACATGTTGTGCAATGTATTACTGACGCATACCGAAGACAATAAAACGTGTCAGATATTGAAGGACAATGTCTATTGCTGGACAACAAGTTTAAACATAATAGTTTAGATGCAGCCTTCAACTTAAAATGCTTTGAGCTTCTGATTCCCAGAAGCTAAGTAATATAAAAGGATTACTTTTTCCTTAACTAAACCATAAGCATCTTATCCTGTTCAGAATCATCATACCACATAGGGTCATCTTACTGTAGACCAATCAAGATATTCTCAAATATTAATTGCAGAACACTTAATTATCTTAATTTGGCCTGAATTTCTACTTGTTCCATTTGTCCTGAACTTGGATAGCTTAGACTAGTTGGAGTACATGCAGTTCTTTTCCCTACAAAAGAAGCTAAGATAATGCTGAACTTATGAGAAAAGTTCTTTAAAACTCTCCTATTTTTTTTCTCTTCTTCCTCTCCTCTTAAGAAATTATAAATGTGACTCAGAAAAGAAAAACAAAATAAGAAGCAAGATTTTATTCTTGAAGTACATGTGCCTGTAGTTTCTAAAGGAACATCTTCATTATATTCAGAAGTAGATAAATATTTTTCCAATAAATATCTCTAAGCCTTGATTATATCCTGCTGTTAGAAAAGTATAAGGTACTTGCAACCAGCAAAACATTCAGTCGTTGCAACCAGGAGCTAATACACATGGAGCAATACAAAATCCTCAGACAGCAAAAATGGTTAAGATAGCCAAAGGAGAGCAACATTTGCATTGCATTCGTACTGAGATGTTAAAATACAAATGGAGGAGACAGATCGCATATTCCAAAGTATTGCAAAAAATAATCAGATAATTACCTGGCAGGGCTCCTTAGAGTGCAAAAGGTGTATTACTTTCTGTGAAAAAAAGAAGCGTAACTCATCCAATTGATCACAAACAAAATTCTAATTGGATTTTTTTTCATTTACTTGCATATTGCAAGTAAGAAAACAAAACATTTTCAAAAGGTTATTTTCTCTCAAGTAAACATGATCTTAGTGGATTTAGTTAATTTGGTGCAACTGAACAGGATAAAACATGATACTATTAACAATGGCAAATCTAGCATTAAGCTTTTATTAAGCTGCTGTGGACTGCCATAGCACCAGAAGAAGCAGCAAACAGAGATAATTACCTGCATTCATACACAAATTGGGTGATCATTCATTTGAGAAAACTTTGCTGACATAAATTTCAGATAATCCTATGTAGACCAGTCCTTAAGAACTGAAGAACATGTGTCTAATCTCCAGGTTCTCTTCTTGTGATCAAGTTACATCTTTGATCATACCTCAATGAATAATCTAAATAAATCTTTATATGTTTTGATTCTGGAAGAATCTGATGAATTGTGTAAAGCAGAAGTAATCTATGCCCAGACTTATCAAATAAGGCTTCACTCCTACGATATCTCCAACAGCACCAAGAGGTATGGACAGTGTTTAAGGACTGTGTGACAAATGTGGTGCTACCTATGTTTATTTAGACAACTTCTCTGATGCATCTGTAGCATGCAAAAGTACTCATAAATCAAATTCTTAAGGCTAGTAGTAAAACTCCTGAGGACACCCACCCATGGATTGATCAGAGTAGTTGTGATGATTATAGTCCAAAGACCTGAAACTGTCATAAGATATAACAGATAAGTCTTCTTTCCTTTGTTTTTTGCGGTTTTTTTTTCCACAGGGATAGGACAGCCTTGCTGCATGGCTGGATCAAATTCATCCAAATGATTCAGTTTTTAGATCAGCCTGAAAGGCTTGTCTCTTTAGTAGTGAAGGAAAAATTTATCTGAGGGCTAAATTGTGGGAAAAATGTGCTATCTCCCCCTCATCTTTGTCACACTGAAAAGCTGGACTCACACTTTCAGGATAGCATGGAAGAAGTCTGAGCTAGGAAGCACCAAACCAGAATCTGACAGTTCCCTCAGGAAACCACCATTAGGGCTAAAAAAGCACATGGAGCACTTGAAATGTGAAACAGGTCTACTTGGGAGATAGTGCTCATCTGAAAAAATAATTAAATTACCCCTAAAGCCCATATTTATACCATATGCACATGTATTAGGAGAAAGGGTACCTCTATGCCACTTTTTGAGAACACTTCCTCAGATGTTTTTCTATAGCAACCATGAGTTTAATAGAAGAGCTGGAAACTGTTACTTCTGTGTGTTGGAGGGGAAGTTACTCTGAAATCAGACTAAATTACAGAAACCATCAAATTTCTGTAGCTAAATGAAATTGGACAACACATCTTGTTTGGGTATCACTTAAAAAATCAGAAATGCTTAATACAATTTGTATTCATGATGCCTATATATTTTCAAATTGCTAAACTCTAGGGAACTCAACGTGAAGCACTTCTACATGGAAGGAAATTGACTTGAAGGGTAGTGCAGAAGGTGAAACATTTTAAAAGAATTATTGGTATGCATATGATATTTGCATTTTCTATTAATCTTCACTTGCACAAGCAGAAAACCTGCTTCAGAATGGTGAAGGGCTTAGTTCAATTTGCCTGTTTATAAAATTTAATTTAACCAAAAACCTGCAAGAGACCAGAAGCTGAAACAAAGTCTATTGCTGATTGGTTTAATGTGAGGAACCTGAAATCGATGTTGACATTTTGCCAGCCTGGAGCAATCACTACACTGCATCTCTTAATTGGCTACCCAAGCCTCTCTCCTTTCATACAGCAGCATGCTTGCAGCTGCAGGAATCTCCTATTGTAAATACTTACATGGCCAAACCAATTCAGCTAACAAAAGACTCCTCACGCTGGATAATCCAGTTAGCCTGTTAAATAACTGTGAGCGTTGCAAAAATTCTTGGTAGCCTTCTGCATTGTGTAAGAGCATGAAGAATGACATTATTAGCTTAATGCGCATCTTGGAAAATGTATAAGGCATTATGGTACAGTCACACTATTATCTACTAGATTGAGCCAGGTTTATTAACAGTGACAACCATTACAACAATAAAAGGCATGCAAAACCAAATTCAGTTATCAGAGCCTTATGGTAGGTTTGCAATCATACTAGCTGGTTTCACTCAGTCTCTCTGCTAGAACCTACAAAAGTTCAGTAAAAATCCTTTATGTAGAGTGCCTTTGTCTGACGACAGAATCTACAGTTTGTCAGATAAAACTGGAGGTTGCATTAGGAATTTTGTTACGAAATTACTTTTTTCTTAAAACTTCAAAATAAATTCCTTCCTGTCTGCAAATTCAGACAAAAACCACAGTCTCTTGCTGTATAAACTGTCATGGATGCAAAAATATCTCACAGGAAATGTGAAAAACTTATTAGATTGGGAACCATGCCTAGGCACAAGTTCAGGTCCAGATTTTTTCCTCTTATTGTCAATATAATTCTGTGCTTCCCCTCCATTAACAGAGAAAAAACCCAACAAAATAAAAAAGGCAAGTATCTCCTTCAAATACAAGTCTTCTTTTCTTGAAAATTAAACTCTAAATAGCTTTGTGATAGCTGCTCTAGTAGGAGTCCACAGATACTTAATTGAATCAATGTTTGTGTGAATGTCCAGTTACATCAAGTATAAATCATCTGGAGAAAGATTTTTGGTCTAATACAAAAGTGCCCTTTGTTTGGTTTTGTTTTGTTGGTTTTTTTCCCCCAGAAGCACATGGATTGATTGTTGCAAATTATTACTTGAATTTTTTTGATTCGTGAAAGTTTAAAAAGTTATATCAGGCAGTGGGATCTAAAGAATTTTATGTGGTCCTAGTATCCAATTTTTTTGTTCATAATAGGCACTTTTACTACAAAACACTTAAGTTTTACCATTTTAAAATGATCTTACTTAAAAAATTAAGTCATTAACCTTCTGCATTAAGACCACAAAGGAAAATTGATTTTTCTTTGCTCCCGCCTGTGACTTTTCTTGGCAGCACTTTCTGCTCAGAGCTCTTCAGAATTTACATTGCTTTGCAACCTCTTAGAATTAGGATTTGTAGATCTGCTTTGCTATTCAGATATCACAACACTTATTCAATGTATGAAAGGGAAAACCAGGGTTTTTATTAAAACTATTGCCAGCAAGCAAATCAAAATAGAATTTCAACTAGTTAAACTCCAGCTACATGATATATCTAAAGAAATAACCATAAACAGAACTTCCACCTATAGTCATATACAGTAAGCTGCTTTTGACTGTGTCTAATGAAAACTTTGTCAACAATCTGAAATAAAAGAGGAACACTAGCAAAACATATAAAGTTTGCAGGCATTGCTGGAGTGGTAGTTAAAAAAGGCAGGTTATTTCTTTTGTCTAAGACACATTCATGTATTTAAATGACAAGGCATCCACCTGAAAACTATAAATACAGGTTTCCTCTCTATAAAGTGCAACAGTATTTCAGATATCAGCAGGGAAGACATAGTGATTTTGATAAGTGAGATGAGAAGGATGAGACCATAACAAAACAATCTAATTTAGTCTGTAATTAGATTTTGAAATTACTGAAATGCATGTGCCATAGCAAAGTGATACAGACTTCTGAGACAAGGAAGATAAGTCACTAAAAAGAGATGTGTAGAAAGCTTTGTTCTGTGTGTAGGCAATTCACAATTTGCTAAACCTAGAGACAGCTACTGAAGTAGGAAATTTCCATTAGGAAATTGTAGCATTCCTGAAGAAGTATGGTGCACTAATAAACCATTATAATTACCTTCAGTATCTCACACATCTCTGTTTGGACGCAAACTCTGAATTGAGGTAGGTTACATTTCTAAAAATGTGGGTTTGACTCACCAGATGTCATCGGTTTGAAACAGGAAACCCTTGGCAAGAGACTACTAACAAACAAGAGTTCATGGTAGTAAAATAGCATTCACCCTTATAGTTTTTAATCTAATAATTTAATCTAATGAAAAAAGAGTATGAAGCTAGTGACTCAAATTATGTTGTTTAGTTAATAAAGTATAATTTAAGATAAGCACTCCATGGCTATATGGATTGTTCTCCCACACTTGTTCTTTCTTCGTCAAACTCAACCTCTTCTGTAGTCTCCCAGGAAAATCTTAGAAAGATATCAACCTATAAGCATGACTAAAAAGAAAGCCTCCAGTGTTTTCAATCCTTTTGACATCTGTGACATCTGTTTCACACCCTTTCATTAAGTAATCTGTGAAAACTATTGACCTAAATGTGAGCTATATACGCTTGTCTTGGACCATGTTAATGAAACAGAGGTCAATGACTGTCAAGAAATTTTTCTCTTCTTACTATAATCACTTCAGCTAAAGCACCTCATTTAGACTATATGTAGATATAGACAAAATAACTATATTTGTATATATATGGGGGGAAAAAATCCCCCCAAAAAAACGAAAAAAAAACCCCAGTACCCTCCTCAAGGATTTTGTTGTCTCTTGCGGTGATCAAGGATTTTGTTGTCTCTTGCTGTGATCAAGAATTTTTGTCCAAGCCAGCATCTCAAAGCTAGGCTGGAGGAAGAAAAAATTAAGATATGTACAAATTGGTTAAAGTTCTGTAGGTTGGAGCTCATTTTTGGTGTTTTTGTATGCAAAGATTGATTTCTGATCAATTAAAATTGCTTTTGATTTCCTAGACTATTCTCCATTTATGACTTAATGCAGTCTGTGTTTTTTTTAAAAATAAATGTCACCATTTTGTCTAGGTGATGTAAAATGGGAGATAAAACAGAAGAATCTTTGAGAGGTCAAAAATGGAACAGGAAGGAAATCGGATAAGCAAAGGCAGTTGGTGTGGAAGGACAATCATTACTATGGTTTCTCATTCTAGAAGATATACATATAATAATGTCAGATGTAAATGACTAGTGGATGAAGTTTTTGAAGTTACACGCATTTGGAGTGGGTTCTTAAAAGAGAGTGGGTTCTTAAAAGAGAAACCTTTTTGAAAATTATAAGTTCAACATACCTAATGGTTCGTTCCTCCTCCACTCCAAGGTTTTAGCCTTAGGACTTTCATTTTTGTAGTTAAATTAAGTAAAGTATACCTCATGAGAGATATTCGATTGAGAGAGATTGACATTTTATTACATTATATTCTCAATTTCAAAACCAGATCAACTCTTCTCAAGCCAAAAGGCATCTAGGATAAATTTTCCTGAAAATATTTGGGATAATAAAATATTCACTATTCCCTTGTATTCTTTTGAAAATAATTCCAATAGTGAAAAACAATAATACTCACACATTCTGTTTATTATGAATAGTCTGTCTAAACTGAAGTATCTTTTCTTTATATGTGAGATTTTAGGTGTTTTAGACTAAACATTCCTTACCAGGCTTCTCAGTGCCCATATTCAAAAGCAAAAGGTCAGCTTTTAACCCTTTCTGGTGAGTATACTGTGGTAGAGACTATCCCATGATTGTTCTGATAAATCTGTATTAAAAACATTCTAGTAGATTGAGACTTTTAATCACAAACACAGGAGAAAATAAAATAATCTTTGGACACCAGACACCAAGTGAATTTCATTGTGATTTTTCATGGGGAGGTAATATAATAAGTCCATCAATATTTCATTAACACCGAAGAACTCTCAGGTATGTTGTCAGAAGCAGAATCTTTTCTAAAGTAGAAATGTTATTTTTTAAAAAAACATTAGTATTACTTAGCTAAGTTGGATGCATTAACAGCAAAATATTTTTTCTCGATGTTTTTTAAAGTCATAATAACAAACCCTGATAATAAATAATAACAAAGAGCAAAAATAACAGAGTAAAATAATGTTCAGTGAGCTCTTACCTTTCACATTAAAGCTTTGTGTTCACCAGTGCAATTGAGAAATCTATAAAAATTTTAATGAGTTGGATGTGGTGGAGAAGAGCAATATCAATATCAATGGCTGAGATTCAATTCTACTACAATTTCAGTTTCTCAATGCAAGCCACCCAAACATGATGACTTTACAAATTTGACCTGGAACTACTGTAAACAAATGAGTTTTTTGTGAAACAGGCAGTATTTTCAAACTTCTCATAAACTCAAGAAAGCCTTTCTGTTTCTTCTAAGATATTTTCAGTCAGAAGCTTCTGTTCTTTTAGAATATACTATACTAATTCTCCTGAATATTGGAAAGTGTATCTTTAATTGTAAATATAACTGAAAGTTTGAATTATGTTCTTTTGATCCCAAATTTGTTTGAAAGTTGCTCTTGAAAGTGTAATCACAGAGGAAATATGAGATAGAGATGTTAACACAGCATATCAATTTGACAGTTTTCTATACGAACTCTCCTTCTGCAATTCTTGACTCTTTGCAAGAATAGAGGCTTCACAGTAAACTTTGTTGAAAATGTATAACTCCTGACTTTGCTATTTAAGTCCATGGTAGGAAAGAAAAAAAGGCTGAATATAGATTGCCAGTTCACTTATGTAAACTGACAGAACATTTAGAAAATTACATGACCTATGTGAAACTTTTGTTTGAATTACATGGCACGATAATTTGCCTGTGTCAGTCTATTGACTGGCATTTCTTTATGAAAATGACAAGTTGAAGTTCACAGTTTTATCTTCATCTGAAAGTAAGAAGCCATTTTCTCATCCGTATAGTTGCAAAAGACATTCTGAACAAATATCAGTCAGGAATAACCAGAGAATGATGTCTGTCAGTTTTAAGCTCAGATAATAAACCCTAGTTTATAAACCCTATTAAAATACTCTCTTCCCATTCGATAACTCAGTAATTCTTCAGTATGCAATATTGTCTTAGCTTAGATTCAAATCGGTTCAGCTCGGCCAATACATCTGTTCTAGAAGAAGCAGCAGTCACAAGTATTGAGGCCATGTTGCTGAGAACACAGCTGCGCTGGGCAGGGCACGTCTCCAGGATGAAGGACCATCGCCTCCCTAAGATCTTGCTTTATGGTGAACTTGCCACTGGCTGCCGCATGAGAGGAGTCCCAAAGAGGAGATACAAGGACTCCCTGAAACATCTCAGCCTTGGCCATATTGATCACCATAACTGGTCTACTCTGGCCTCCAATTGGGAGGTCTGGAGACACACCATCTATAACGCTGCTGCTTCCTTTGAGAACACACGCAGGATCACTCTTGAGGAGAAAAGGCAACGCAGAAACAATCGTGCCTTGCAGAATATACCATCTAAGGAGTCTTTCTGCTGTGCCTTTTGCAACTGGATATGTCTATCTCGTATTGGCCTTTTTAGCCACGAATGTACCTGCAACAAACATGGGTAGAGCCCTTCCCAAATCTTCGTTCGCGAAGCCTAGCCATGAGATTCAAATGTGTTTCAAAACTAAAATTCCCTTCATACAAGATAAAATTTTGATCCTGTACCATCCTCTTCACCTTTTAGCTAAGAATAAGGTTTTATGAAAAAGCTGGTGTTGTTGACCAACTGGATAGGACATAAGAGGCCCCTGAGGGTCACGTGACTCTGCACTGAAGCTGTTTAAAGATATAAGGCATCGAAAGCTAATATTATAATAAAGAATCAATATTTCTTGAATGTTTGATGACCTAAATCACTTCAGAAACAAACCCCTTCCAGTGTCAGCAGATGGAAAGAAATCGGAAAGATTATCTGAGAATGGAGAGAAGAGGTAGAGGGATTGAATCACTGGGCAATTATGTGCTTTTGGATCAGCTCGGCTCTGTGGCAAATCACAATAGGCTGAAAGGTCCTGGCTAGAAAATTACTATCCTTCCTGCGGGAATTAAAGAGAGGCAGGCTTCTACAGAATGATTCAGGTCTCAAGCAGTCTCAGCCACCACTGAATGAGCCTGTCTCTCTCCTTACAGAACAAGACTACCACATACAGCTCCTGAGTTTAGTGACTAAGGTTAGGTGGAAGAAATTGAAACCTGCCCTCTACTTCTGACTTTCAAAATGTTTTACTATCCGTGTTCTCTTTTTCCTCCAGTATTTGTTTAGCCTGCAGAAATTAAGGTTATTTTCAGATAGGTTCACTGTTAAATGAAAGTAATTCTCCACCTCTTCACCTGAGAGAAAAAGACGAAAAATGTAGTGATTCTTCAAAATTGTTATTGAAGTCAAAGTAGTGTTCATGATTGAAGAAAATCTCATGCTCACTATAGTGTTATAACCTCTCTCCTTTAACAAACAGTACAACCTAAATGAAGGGCTTCAAGTTCAAGACTTAATTACTGCACCTTGTTCAGCAATTAAAAGGGAATTGCAAAAGAGATACTGTGGCATATGTCACAATTAAGCATGCATTTTACAATAGTGGTTTTGCTCCTTTTTTTTTATAATGATTCTGATCAAAGCAACAGCGGCAAACAAAACTTGTCTTTAAACAGGGGTGCCTAACCTACAGCACAGGACTTGCAGCTTCTTAAATAAAATAAAATCTTTATGCAACTAGAAAATTAATTATAGCAGTGTGTTTTTCTTGATATGAAATGTAAAAGTGGTGCCATAGTGCATAATAAGACAATCTTAAGACTCTAGTTCATACACAGGCATCTATTTCATCGCAGATGGAAAAAATGCCTGTGGAGACAAGTGTGTTGACAACCATATTCTGCTCTAAAAACTTTGAAATTAAAGCCACTAACAAGTAGCTTTAATGGCTCTGTGATCACCCCAGAAAAGACAAAGTGAATGCATGCTGGCAAAATTACACTCCTATTCACATTGGAAGGGAATTTTATATATGTGCACTACAGGTATTTGTTGGAAGGCAATTCTTTTAAGCTGTTTCAAGAAGGGAGTGGTTATATTTAATCACCACCATGGTTCCAATTTGAGATTGTTACTCCAACATCACAATGCTGCCACTAAGACCTGCAGTTAACTTCCTCTGGAAATGCTCAGGAAGAGTCTTGGGATTTCTTCTATAAGTTGAACTCTGTCAGAGAACAAGACTCAAGACAAATTTCTGATTTTTTCAAAACTTCCTTAAGTAATTTAACCTCTGTATCTTATTTCTTCATTTAAAAATGCATATTAATTATCATTTTGTAGGATCACTATGGTTTCATACTGATAGGGAAGACAATACATTAATTGCAATTCATTGTAGCCCTCTTATCAGTAATATCCAACCTCACAATGATTTGATTCCATAAGGGGTACACCACACCATACCTCAGAGGCAGTAGTATCAGTAACCCAAGTCAGTGTGATACTGTACCATCCATTTTGTAGAAGTTTATAATGATACATGTTCTGTGTAGACATAAATATGCCCAGAGCACCAAAATGCAGCTTAAGGTGGAAATTAATGTGAATAGTATTGTTAAAGTAAGCTATATCCAACTTATGCAGGTGCACAACACTACTAAATGCTCAAAATTTAGAGGAGAAAATAAAGAATACCCTGCTTAACTTGAAAATACCATTAATATTCATAACAGAAAACAATGATGCATAAAACTAAACATTAATCAACACCACACACCTTTTTAGTGGCAAATGACCCTGCATGGAAAAAGTAAACCATCCCATGAATTGAAAACAAAGCTTCTTTTTATCTTGTTCATTTTCAGACTCACTAATGATCCCTAAAATCCTAGGCAGCTAATGGTGTGAAACATTTTAAGTGCTAATCAGATACCAGTTAAAGGAAAAGCTTACTGACAACCTGCGGTGGTGATGTCTATTCTGTGTTCATTTGTGATCACATTCTCCTATGACACTGCAATATTGTAATTGAAAAATTAGAAAAAAGTCTTCTGTGCAACATTAAAGCATAATTTACATTGTTTTGAGGGCTTTGTGCTAGGTTAAGCAAAGGGGGAAAAAAAGGAAAAAAAAAGGAAAAAAATTCAAGGAAACCTCAGAAGGTATAGGATGAAGCTGGAAACATGGAGGCGTCCCTATAGAATTTACAATAGGACTATGAAGATCATTTAACTGAAAAGTAGATTTTAAGCTGGGTAATGTCAGCCTCGGTTGTGGATGTCAGATTTTCAAATAGTGATTAACCACAATAATATATTTTATGGAAACTAAGCAATTTGACAAACTTCTGAGCAAATCCTCCTGGCACAGCATGTATCAAGTACCAGTGGTATGCCTATGGGCTCAACAGGAAGCTTTTGTCTATTTGTCTGTTACTGTTTGGCCATTGTTAATGGTTCTGTGTTTCAAAGCAGTTGAATGCATCTGGAAATACCTCAAAATTCTACAGTTTATGCAAAAATAATTATGTTTATTTAATTCCAGAAGATACTGCTAGTGACAATCACAATACTTAATTTTAACCACAATGACCTTCCTCAAATATTTATGTAATTTTTCAAAAATTAGAAACTTGATAACCATTATAATTGTGTATTAGACACTTTTTGCACTTTCTTCAAGGGAGGGAATGACAGCTGCCTTTCCAGACTGATCTGTTGAATATCTGAAGATATTCTTGAAGTGGATTTCACTATAAAATGAGAACTCCAACTTTCTAACAAACACATTTTTATTGAATCACATCCTTAAAATATTCATCTCTCCGAGAAGTTTTTTGCAACCTGACCTCAGGAACTGCTTGTAAAGCTGAGTGAAGACAAGCTGAAACTCCCCCAAGTGTCTTTCAGACAAAATGAACACAGGAAACCACCTAAAAAAAGGCTCTGCTTAATTTTTCTCAGATGAAGTTCTTTCTAGATATTTTCTATGGAAATAAATGCCCCTACATATTTCTTTCTTCAGGCCTTGATTCAGAATGCTAACTGCTTAGAAAGGCAAACATACAACTGCTTTTGTTTCAGGTTTTGATTCTAGTGGAGGATAGAGGCTCTTTATTAGTTTTATTATCATTATTGTTACTCTGGAGTCACTACTGGAAATGCCTTTCAATCTTCCCATATACTCACACCACTAACTTCATTTCTGTTCTGCTTCAAAGGTACACAGAAGAAAGAGAACTGAAGAAATGTCCTCCACAACAGTATAAGTAGTAGACTTCACAGAGTAAAACAAAAAAAACAAAAGCAAACACCAAAATACTAACAAAAAAATCAGTTGGGGCTGGCACAGTTTTTTATTACTCAGCTTTATATTCTCAAAGCAAATCAAATCTGAGACTCAAACATGCTTTAGAAAAAATGCTCTGTCATCTACTGCCAAATTTTCACATTGCAAAGTATGATCAGTGGACTGATAAAAACTTTTGAATGCTCTCTGAGTGTCCTTGGTGATGTACACGACTAGAAAGTTTGGAATTCCTTTTGGTACATCAAGCCAAAGTGTTGGTTGCACATGGCAGCAGATAGAAAATGGTAAAGCTGCAAATGCCATGGCATGCAATACGAACTGTAGCCCCAGCATGGCTAGGCATTAAGGCAGTCTGGCTTGAAATTACACAGGTTCTGGTAAACATGAAAGAGAAAAGAACAAAGAAGCCTAATTCCTCAGCTACCCTTCAGAGCAACAGATAAAAAGCAATTCCTCTGCAAAGTGTTCAAAATGTTGTTTCTGTGACAAACACTTAGATGTGACAGTAATTCAAGATGCTAGTGGAGGACAACTGAAAAGTGAACATTAACTCTGATTTAGAGAGGCACCTTACCTGTGGTGACTTTTTTGTGTTGATTTGTTTTGTAAAGCAGAACAGACCACAGCCATTGGGTGACTAGTGATATAGGGGGCTAGGCCCAAAGAGTTAACTAAGAGATTTGGGTCTGCAAACAAGTTGATTTGGGTCTGCAAACAAGTTACCAATATTCAAAACAATCTGTACCCGTTCTGTTCTACTTACTGGACCAAAAGCTTAAGAGAATAGTACAAGAACATGTAATAGACTTAGAAGCAATAAATTAGAAGTATAAGAGGATCAGGTAGACATTTGAATAGGAGAAATAGGCCTGGAGCCAGGGCCTTTTCCAAGCTTCAGTGAGCGGGTCAAGAACAATGGAAAGGAAGAAGGGTCAAGATGAGGAAGATGAGTTACAGACCCCTGCCCTATGGATGAAGATCGGAACTACCCCTCGAAATGGGGTGCCAAGAGAAGCACCGCCCTGAGCTCCGCCTATACTCCATCTATTTTTAATATGTATTGATAGATGTTGTAATCGTTTGAATATGCATTTAATCACATCTGAAAATTGCATAAAAGTGCTGATTTTCTGAGGAGCCAGTGAGCAAGTTTGTCCAGCGCGAGCTGGCTTGCTCCCAACGTTGAGTAAACAAATACCTTGCTGCTTAAAGATAAAAAAGTCTCTGAGCAGTTTGTCAGACCGATTTTTTGGATTCACTAGCAAAGGATATGTCCAGACATTTTGGAAAGCAAATTAAGTACAAATTCAGTGGATGGATGGAACTAAAAAGAACTGTTCCGCTTGTCCGCCATTAACATCTCTGATATGAAGTGTGATAATTGATTGCACAACTGTGCAACTTCTCCATAACCAATGGCTATCTTATCATTAGTTATTTAACAGTATAAACTAGAATAAGCCAGTGCTGGCTAAATCAAGGGAGAATATAATATTCTTTTCAAAATAGATTTCAATAAATAATGACTTAATAAATAAATATGTTCAGTTTGAAGCTCAAACACTAAAGAGTCAACACCTAGAAAGCAAATTTCCTGTTCAAGTAGAAAAAAAATGTATTTCTGTTATTAAATCTAAGATATGACTAATTTCTTGAGTTTTATTAAATGGTGAAACACAGAATCTGAAGATAGAACATTTTGTCATTTTCTTTGACAGGATTTCCGATGCATGCAAAAAACCCCTGTACCAAATGATTTATTTCATAAGCTTTTCTCAGGTTTTTTTCTTTTAATAAATAGCACGACTTTCCAAAGCGTATTTGTTTACAAATAAAGCAGGTAATTAATATTGAGACACATTTTATTGGCTAAAATAATTTTGCTGACTGTGCTATTTAAAATGTAAACATGGAATCATTTAGGTTGGAAAAGACCTCCAAGACCATCAAGTCCAAACTTTGACTGGCTATCACCTTGTCAACTAGACCATAGTACTAAGTGCCACATCCAGTCTTTTCTTGAACAGCTCCAGAGATGGTGACTCCATCTTCCTGGGCAGTCCATTCCAACACTTGCCAAACCTTTCAGTGAAGAAATTCTTCCTGGTACAGTTTTGGATGCAGTCTTCTTGCCCTGTTATTAGCTGTCTAGGACAAGAGGATGACCCCCACCTCATTACAGCCTCCTTTCGAGTAGTTGAAGAGAGTTGTCGTGGTTTGATCCTCGCCAGATGCCAGGGGCCTGTTAAAACCACTCCACTACCTTCCCTCCTCCCTTCTGCAGCTGGAGAGAGGAAAGGAAAAAAAAAACAGCAAAGGAATTTCATGAGATAAGGATTGAGAGAAGGCAGTATTATAGGCAAAACAAACTCAGTGAGGATAAAACTTAAATTTATTACTAACAGAATAAGAGCTAAAGAGTAAAAAATAAAACACTCTTAAAAAACTTTTTTCAACCACCCCTCCTTCCTTTCTCCCTCTTCCCCCTGCATCGGTGCAGGAAGAGAAGTTCACCTATAAAGCAACAGGCCTTCCATATCTGTTGCACTTGTGGGTCGCTCTTCTATGGACTACAGAGGACAGTCTGTTCCACCATGATCCCTCACCACAGGTTACGGGGGGCCAAAGCTCCGAGTCCTTCCCCTGTCCCGTGGGTCCCTCCCATGGAAAACAGTCCTCGGTGGACCCTTCTAACATGGGTCCACCCCTGCCCCCCCCCGCCCCGGACCGCAGGTCCTGACGTGCAGGGGCTCTCTATAGCCTGATGGTTTTCCATAGAATGCAGTCTTTGAAGGAAGGTCCTGTCCCAGCATGGGTTCCCCACAGGGGCCACAGAGTGGCCCGGAAAGAACTGTTTCAGCGTGGGCTTCTCTCTCCACGGGCTACAGAGTCTCCGAAAGGACTTCACTCCCTCCTGGGCCTCCACGGCAGGGTAGCAGTCCTCCTTCATTTTCATGCATCTGCTTGTTCCATCCTGGGCTCAGCTGCAGAACAGCGGGGCCGCCCCCCCGGCCCGTCCCGCCTCGGCCGGGACGAGAGCGGGGGGCAGTGCCCGCTGGCTCAGCTCCAGCACCGTGCCTGCCCCCAGCCAGCTGCCACAGGGCCCTGGGCCGTGACTGCCGCGCCCGCCCGTGGCGGGGAGGTGGCGGGGGAACTGCCCCAGCCCGGCCACAGCGCCCGCTGCGCACACCCAGGGCCCAACAGCTTCCCTCTGCCACCCTCCTGGCTCCCATTTCTTCTGCGCAACAACTTTTTTTTTCTTAAATATGTTATGACAGAAGCGCATCTCATTGGCTCAGCCGGTGGCCAGCAGCAGGAAATCCCTTCTGCAGTTGGCTACCATTGGCTCTTCATAGGACAGTGAAAGCTTCTGGTAGCTTCTAACAGAAGCCACCCTATAGCCCCCTCTGCTATTAAAACCCAGCTACAGGTTAAACCCATGACAGAGCGATAAAGTCACCCGTGAACCTCCTTTCCTTCAGGCTAAACAACTCCAGCTCCCTCAGCTGCTCGTCATAGGATTTTTTCTCTAGACACTTCACCAGCTCCATTGCTCTTCTCTACACATGCTCCAGCACCTCAGTGTCTTGTAGTGAGGGGCCCAGAACGGGACACAGGACTTGAGGTGCAGCCTCACCACTGCCAAGAATGGGGGACAATCACTGCCCAGGTCCTGCAATGAATCCTTTCTGAAAGTCTTTTGTTTTGCTATATGTGTTTTTATATAGAACTACATTTTTGGTCAAATAATAAATGACAAATTACTTCCAATGATTTGTCATAAAAGGGAATACATTGGGTAATAAAGCTAGCATTCTCAGTACAGATCAATCTTTTAGTACAGTGTACTATAAGAATAATGGTCACTAAAAATATCTCTTCTTCATCTTTTCTGATGAACTTACATATGCTAGTAAGAGACACCCAGCATTAAAGACAACACCTTGTAATACCGAGAGCACCTTAAAGTTCTCACATGAGCATATCAAGGCAAAAATGTTAGTGTGACAATACTTCAACTCTTCCAAATATTCAGAAGTGTTCTTTGATTGCAATTCCCTTTTTGAAAGATATAGAAAAATTTTGTACAACTTTTATTATGCAGACCAAGTAATGAATTATAGATAGTCTGTTTTGTTTTGTCATGTGATAAATTATCTAGGCAATTATCAAAAATAGAATAATCAATTTCATTTTACTGTGGGTATTGTAAAGACAGAATGATGTTTCCTGAATTTAATATTAGCTCTGGTAACTACAAACAAGGACACAGTGTCAAAGTTCAAAATATTTGGGTTTACTACACTGTCATAAACGTTAATACTTTTCCAAATAATAATAATAATAATGAAATTTCATTGCCTTGAAAAGTCAATAGATGGTTCATCTTTCAGTTATTACATAATGAGAAACTATAGAAATATTTTGATATTTTAATGGCTTTGGGCATAGGTGACTACAGGTCTGGAACAAATAGAAAATACATCCTAAAATTTCTCTTCACAAAGCTGAGTTTTCTTAGGTAAATTTTATATCTTATTCAATACCATATATGTTCTTTGTCATAACTATATGAGATAAAACATTATGCTCAGAAAATAAGGTTTAGAAATAGAAGGTAGTCTTATCTGCAGACTTTTTTATAATCTATCATTGTTCTCAAATATATATTTCACACTTTTTTTCTAGTAGTCCAAAGATGAGGCAACTTCTATATAGATTTAGTAAATTCAAAGATTCCTTAAGTTCTTTATATTCATTACACAAAAGTGACCTATAGACTTTTTTGATCATACATACAGGAATTTGCCTCTAAAAAGTTGATTCTGGAAAACGAAATATCTTTCCATAAAACAGAGGTCCAAAATTAGTAATTCAGAAAACCATGGGAGGAAGAAGTACCTGTTATATTTCCCTCATTTGTTCTTGTCTCACTCTATCCAGATGCTGAGCAACACATACTGTCTGAAAAAGAATGATGGTTTGTTTCCCTTTTAGGTTGGGTGAATCTTTAACTTTCCTAAACTGTCTTAATCTTAAAGGAACCCAGTTTCCCTGTTCAGTTTTACTGCATAGTTCTGAAGAACTTTTCTTGTAATCATATAGGCTTCTCCAGTCTTGTCAGTCATGGATCTTCTTGTATTTAAAGAAATTTTCATCACATTTCAGCCTTTCTCAAAGTTTTGAAATCATTCTAGGAAGTGTATACTTGATAAAATATTTTGAATCCTTTACATTCACATTTTACTGAACATGCAGTCAAAGTGCAGTTGGAATAAAATATACTAGTCCCCATATGTGGCAAGTATTTGCTACTTAGATTTTACATTCTATATATATTTTGTTCTTTGTTCAGCATTTCATTACCAGGATGCTAGTGCTAAAAGTGAGACCTGGAGCATTATGATGTTTCTGCAAGAAAAGTCTGAGGTATGAACTCACAGTATTGATTTTTATTTTAGATATGAAAATCAGTATGGATATGAACAACTGGAAAATAAAATGAACAGACAAACAAACAACCCCAACCAAGGTTTCTTTATTTAGCTTTTTTTTACTTAAATAGTTTTAGTGGCTAAAACTACCTTGGTATTGTGCTCATGAATATAAGTCCTTCATCTTTTTTTGAAATAGTCCCAATCCAAATATTCTGCCACAGAATAACAATTTATACAAGACTCCCAGCATGAAAATCAATTTACCCATCTTAAAAAAAAAAAATAGTTTTGAGTATCTCATCAGTTCCTAAGTCTATCTACTACTTTATATTTACTTAACTTGTTTTTTTTTTCTACACTTACTAAAAAGACAATTAATTCCGTCTCAGCTGAAACTAGAACTCCTACACAGAAAAGAGAATAAACACAACTGTATAAAGGCATTATTATAGTGACTATAAAAGTTTTAAAATACCGTAAAATGTTTAAAATATTATCCTGAAAGTCAAATGGTCTAGAGCTGAAAACTGCTCTATTATTTGCAGTACTTTTATGTGCTATTTATAAACCAGGAAGGACTTCCATATTGCTCACTAGTCATACTGATGACAGAAAGTACGGAAAAAGGCAGTAAGTATCATCTACCTCTCAATCTTCTACCTGGCAGAGTACCATTCACTTGTTTGGCACATTGCAAACGTGTAATCCCCCTGCTGACTTATGATACCTGAGATCAGCTCTTTTTAAAGGGCCTAGTTGTATGCTGAACATTAGCTGAATAATTTTTAATTAGTCCTTGCGGGAGATTTTCTAGAGACCTTGGACAAACAGAGACTTTCTACCCCACCTGCCTCAGGACCATGCTCATCTAGCCTCATTTGGGAGACAGTGTCTCCAAAATAGAGATTTCTAACACTGTAGGAAAGCATCAGCTGCAAAGTTAGCATTTCACTGGCCAATCCAAACCCCCTGGTTTGGTACCAAGCCCTACTCTTCTTGAAGTTTTGAGTGTGTATCGAAACTCTTGTAGCTTACAGGGACCATGACAAAAATTATCATGTTATCTGAGAGCAAACGTACTATCAGACAAGCAAGATTCATGAAAGAGAAAACTATCAGTGCTTAATAAGCATAATCATGCTGTCTCTACCCATAAAATACACACATATTGGATTTTGAGGTGCTGGAAGAATTTACTGATGGATTTATCACGGTGTATCAGCCCTTTCCCCTATACACTACTTCAATATCACCAGTTTGTGATGGCAGTGAAAGAATTATTGTCTAGGCAGACCTTCAGTATGTCTCAGTGAAACCATTCCCAGAAGAAGGGGAAAGCTGTGAAGACTTTAAATTTGTTTGTAATAATCCTACAGGGCTTATATCCCTGAATATCCTAGGGGTAGCAGGAAGGAAGCTAGTGGTAAATGGAACAAGTCACAGTGTGAAGCATTTCAGCACTGTCTTTACCAACTAGTTTATTATCTCTTAAAGGTTTGAAAAATACAAAGGCTGTAAAAGATATCACTACTTAAATTGAAGTTCTCATTATAAGTCATTCTAGAAAAACATTTTCCTTGAGTGACTTCATGTAACTGACTGTGCCTGAAGAAGCACTGTGCAGGATAAAACTAGTAGAAATGGGGCAGTACACTGTGTTTTCAGCTTTATAGTTTGGAGAAAAATAGAAACCCCCACGCACTTGATACATTTCAGCCGGTCAGCATATCACCATGACCTGTTTGTAACATACTCCTTATATAACCATTATGCAGTCACATTTGTCAGAAGGTGAAATCATATACAGTGCTGCAGTAAAAGTAGGTTCTACTTGATCTGTCTTTCAAGAACTGAGGTTTACATTTTATAGCATGTTAATTCTGTCTATAATATTCAGTGTAGCTTCCTGCAAATGAGTCTAAAAAACCAAGCATAAACACGCAGCAAATAGACTGTGCCAGTGGTACAAAGGCTCCATGTGGGAGCCTATCACATGTACCTGAACAAGGCTGAGGGATAGAGGTCATGAAACCTATTAAAAGCTGCAAAATTTCTCTTGTTGAAGTACTGTGGACTGACGATAAATACTTTTACCCTCTTGCTAGATTGAAGCAACAGAATTTACAATAGAAGGCGGCGATCAACACACTCCAACAGCTCCACTGAAGATCTCCTAACTAGTCATGATTGTGATATTGTGCCATTCACACTACAAGAAACAATTATGATTAGCTTCATGTCTGTACATTCTTTCATTTTTTGGTGGCTTCAGTAAACTTATTAAGCAAGAGGAAAATTATTTTCCTTGGCAGCTTTCCTTAAGTTTCTTAACAATATCCAGGAGGGAGATAAAATACTTCAAACTTAGGTTATTTCTTGTGAAAACTTGGAACATAAAATACCAAATCAGAAACAGAAAGCTGAACAGTAAAATATCACAAAGTATTCATTTTACCTATACTTATTGTATGAAGAACACAGTTCTTAAGTAAACTACAGTAAAATTAGGATGACCATCTCACGAGGATATTGAATCAAATAGGTACACACATCATTAAATCAATAAAGGCAATGTAGTACCAACAACATGAAAGAGAAGTTATGTTGTGAACATGTGCAAAGGCAAGTCAATACTGTAAAAGTGATCCAATATTCACGAAGGACTGTAATGAATGACTAAGGGTTTCTACAAAGCCTCTCCATGACTTTTCTCCAGAAAGGAAAGTAATTCTGCTACATGAAAGTTTGCTTAGTGACAGTTTATATGTGTTATCAGAGCTTGGATACAAAGCGTTGAGTCTTCTTGCTTTTTATTTTGAAAAGTATATAGCAAATACATGCCAAACAGAACCGAGTTCATTTAAAACAGATGAAGGATGCTTTCAAAAGTAACACACTCTTTTCATAGCATATAGTATGACTCTTCATGTCCAGGTATGAAAATATTTCCTCATAAATAGGAAATAAACTGCAATAACCTAAGACTCTGTAAGGAAACATTCTATTCTTGGTTGTTCAAGAATGGCTTTGAATACTGTAATGATACTTGTTCCTCAGCTGACTTCTCATGAGCCAGTCTCTTTTAAAATGACTGTAACTACAGGACTGCCAATTTTTAAGTGGGAAGAATCTGTACTTCGATCGTAGTATAACAGGTTGTAAAGTCAGGTATGGATTTTGAGCATAAATATAAGTCCAGTTAAAGAATTTTATATTTTTTGAAGTATTATTAGTAACTTTTAAACCAAATTCTGCAATTCATGATTACAGAAATATCAAAGGAGTTGAAAACAAGCAGTAAAAAAAGCCTTAAAATTCAAGAGTCTGCCTGAACAGAACTAGGAATATGGTGCTGCTCTTTGATCCATCAGAGACTAGAGATTTTACCAGTTCATGTTAAGTGCGTCATTGTGAACAAAGAGCAATATATTTAGTTACTGGATTTGGAACTAACTATGACATAGTTAAGAGTACAGGATTACAATATTAAGAGTAAACTGAATTATAGCAAATGCTGTCGAGTAGAACTTAATTTTATCTGTATTTATGAAAACAAAAATTTGAGATAAAAATTGAATTTATTATTTAACACTTGGTGTTTGCCAAAGCTTTATTGAATTTTTCAGGTATGGAGATCTTACATTAAAACACCTATGATCCTTAAGTAGAAATCTGAAATTATAAAACTACTTGCAGACATAAATTCTCTCAGGCAGATTCCCTGGATTCTTTGCTCTAATATAACTCAATTTGGATATTTTCTCAAAACTTATTTAGAGTTTAGGCAACTACTAGGTTCTTTAATTCTGTTACTGATTCACAAATATATTTTAACTATCATTTACTAATGGTAATAATCCTGATACGTGCTTGTAGGAATCCTCTTTTTTAATTGGCCAAGTCAATACATTCATTCTAAGAGAACAACCCCAGGAGAGCTGAAAATCAAACCTCTTACCCTCTCACTTCAATGGTGGCTGGTAGGCTCTTGTCACTTAACACAACTGGTTTTCACAACAGATAAGGAAGGAAATAGAGAAATGACACCCCCATACCTGACATGACAACAGTAGTCAGAGCACTTCATTTTGGCTTTGATGTTGGACTTCCAACATCTTTGAAATCCTGGTTTGTATTCATTTACCTCCAGATCTTAAATTTGATAAAGAAATGAAATAGCGGGAAAAAATCAGATTTATCAAAAGTAAGAATTTCTCATATCTAACAAAATAAGAAAACTTGTGAATGTTTACCACATCAGGTTTTATGTAAAATAAAACTGAAGTCCCTTTATGTCTTTCCTTCTCTATCCTCTTTTTCTTTATCCCATTGCAAAATAACTTAGAGCTATCTTCTGTCCACAAAGAAATGATCTCTCACTTTAATTTTTATACAGACTTTCAAAACAGCTATACATAATTTATAGATCTCACAAATATCAACTGAAAATCAGTTTAGTATGAGGCTTCTTTATCTATTAGTCAAATCTAGTTTATCTTGTCAAGCTGTTAAAATTATCTTTGATTTTTATTAATTCAGGGACATTAAAACCCCTTCAGCAAAACTTTAGAATAAGATCCCCAAAAGGTATTTGGATTTATCTAGTTGTTAAAAAAAGAAACGTTAAATTATTAATGGCTTAAACACAACTAACTAGAATACCCTCTATATTCTGATATGGTGGAGGGGGAAGAAATACATTATTATATATTTGTATTTTCTTATGTTTTGCCAAAGGGCTCTCACTTATATTTTCCAATTTACAGATTGCTGATACTAATTAGGATATAGACTTTCATACGAAATACATACAAACTATTTTTTGATAACAGAAGGAGCTCATTTGGGAATGTTAGACAGCTTTGGTCTTTTGTCAGCCAAAACTTTGATTATTTGGTTCCTCTAACACTAGTCTTGTCATTGCTTAGTGTATTCATGTAGTACATGAGAGGACTGAAGAATCTTCTCTGCCTGACATATTTATACCTTTCTCATCTAAAGTAGAACTGGTGGTACACAAATATAATGTGCATAGATAAAAAAATGCATAATAAAGAAAATTGTCCTCGCAAAAATATTCCCTCCAAGTGGTTTTAAAATTAAACAAGCAGTATTCTAATTCTTTATCAATATCCTATATATAGCATTTACATAAGGGATAGGTTTTCTCAAAAATACCTCACTTTTCAGCATATCCTTGTTATACTCATTCTGATTTGCCCTTTCTTTACTTGTATTTTACAGGAGCTATTTCAAAACTATTTGCATAAACTGTGGGGTACTTTTATGAGTTTGGCATAATAGGGTCCATATATATATATATATATATATGAAATATATATATAATATATATTATATTACATCCAAAGAAAGAATACTAAGTTTCTTTATTATAGTTGAAATAGAAAAAGCAAAATAAATCCTCTCTTTATACCCCACCTCTTCTTTTGAAAATCAGATAAAAGGTGTTAAGGAATGTAATATATTTCTCCCTAAATGCAAATGAAATTATCTGTCAGGTATGACATGTTCTCATTCTTATTCAGCTTAAAGAATAAATATATCAGATGTAAAAATATCATGTTCATCCATCAACTTGTGCTGGGCAGGTGTTTCTCAAATAGAAGTCCCTATATTAGACATGCTGAAATAGAATATTTCCAGATAGACTGGAAAGAGCACTTAGAAAGACAATTATCTATGCATTTCAACCTTGGTTGTTATATTTAGTTAGAATTTCTTGTAGAAATTGTATTCATATCCCCTTCATTCTGTGCTTCTATGTTGGTATGGCTCTTACACAGAGCTCCTAATTAATGTTTTATCACTGAAAGAGTTTCCATTTGTTCTATTAGAGCACTAATCATAAGCACATATCCATTGTGAAAAAGCCTATCCAGCATAAATTTGTTCCCGCATCCACTTGGAGATGTAGCTATTTAAATTGGATCCAACCCAGATACAAAGAAGATATTTTTTTGCATTAGTAGAAAAATAGTTCTGTATTATCACTATTGTCTAGAGCAAGGAAGAAACAATCCAAAAAACTCTCACTTTGCTTTCAGAATTCATCTCCCTGAACAATTTTCACCTTTCAAACTATCAAGTATTTTATTTCTCTACATTTGTTCATTAAGGCTCCTTAGATTCTCCAAGTAATATTTCATTGCTTTGTATTTCCATCATCAGAATTATTCAAAGGAAGGTCTTTATCTCCATGGTATATCTCTAAGTGTTCAGTTATTAAATATAAATGTGATATCAAGTATTCGGCAGAAGTCCAACCCATTCATGAACAATGTATTTTCCCTTATATGCTTTCTCTTTGCCCCTGTTAAACATGTTTTATATAGACTACATGTAGACATACATAATTTATTTGCATGGTGGCACAATTGCAAAAGGAAGAAGTAATTCCCAATTCCATTATCCAAGTTAGCATAGGATCCAAGATACTGACTTTCAGTCTAGCAAGCCTGAAAAGGAACTTCACCTGGGGTTTCCCATTTCTCTGACTGGGACAGCAGCATGAACACCTCTCTGCCTATCACACCACAAATATCCTTTCTTTTGAAAAATACTGTCAGTGAAGTCTACATAAGAAGAGGGTTCACAGGTTGTGTATTTCAAGTAAACAAAAGTAAATTCACATAAATGCCAGCCAAATATAGAGAAAATGAAGAGGTTGCAATTACAAAACTTGCCTGTACGAGGTAGTTATCCCACTGGTTACTTCCAGCCAACCACTTTCCAGTTTGCTGGATGTTTTGGATGACATTCAATGGCCCTTCTTCGTTGACCAGAAGAGGTAACTAGTAAAAGTACTACCCTCCTTTCCACATAGGCTGACAAATTTAGGACAAGAAGAAGGTGCTGGAGAAAGACTTCCTCCTAATGACTTCACTTGTATGTATAGGTATTCAACAAGCTCTGTAAAGGTAATTTGCATTTCATGGATAGGGATAACAGAGCTACGCATAAACATCTATCAAATTCCTGTTTATTTTTCATTAGTTGATTTAGGACCTAAAAGGGCTCCAAATAGGCTTTGCTGTTCTTGTGACTCTGCTAGACACCTCTTCTCCTCCTCTAAATAAAGCTTTTTTACCCTAAACCTACCGCTATGCTGCTTCAGGTCACTGATGTACAGTTCTGTCACAAACAACTTTTCTGTATTTAGAAATGTGGTGTGCTTTTAAGGCATATGATCCCATGACCCTTCCAATCTAAATCACGCGATTGCAGAGAAGCACTTTAACTCTCAAGAAATTCTGAGATATCAGATTTTCCTTTACTAAAAAGATAATTTACAGAATTTTTAAATATTTTTCACCTTTTTATAACTTTTTTGATCATTCTATATTTGTGCTTATTATAAATAAATTTCCAGACTGTGCACACATAAAATAGCCCTTAAGTATTTTTGAAGGTTATATTGGACATGCAAGAGGACTAATTGGCAGCAGTCCCATGCAAAAGTGAACCATGGTATAGTTATGATGTAAAAATCTTGCCATTCATGTGTATTGACCTATATATGTCATAGAAGAATTTTTTTTTTCATGCCTGAGGAATAAATATAGTATGCTATTGCCTATGTAAAAAGAAGAAAAGTTACATATGAACTCTGTGCATGCATATCTTCTCATTCTCTCTGTGTAATCAAATACAAATATCAGTGACAAAATCTTGTTATATTGGTAATTTAAAAACATAAATGCATCTTCTAATTTTGGGACATGAAAATTAATTTTTACCGTGGAAAACTGTAAGATACACTTAGCCCTAAAAACTGCTCTCCCTTTCCAACATCCTGTTTTTCATTTTGCATTATGCACTGTGATGCCCTAGAGGAGCTGCAGCATGGATGCAGACAAGACCTTGCCTACTGGGGCTACCTCCCTACATAATTCTGTGGAGCCATCGGAGAGAAAATGTATTTGCAGCCTTTCTGAATTAAGGAGCTGAGAGAATTCAGACACCTAGACAAGAATAAAGAAAAACATTTTTATTTCCCAAATCCAAATCCCACTTCTCCTCCAAAAGAAGCATCAGAAGAAGTGCTACATAAAATCCCAATTTTGCTAGCCTGAGAGATCTATCCTTAATATGTATAGCATGGGAATGTATTTCTCTATTCAATTCCCCGAAGTTCATCAGTATAAATCAGAGGTTTCTACACTGTTGTCCACAAAGACATGGTAAATTATCTGATTGAAGTTCATATATTAAATATTATTTTTAATATCACCTTTAATTAAAGATACATAGCTGATCAGAATGAAATTTTGAATATCAACAGTTTTCCGTAAAGTCTGGCAACTAATTCTGTTAACCAGCAACCAATGCCTATTTTGCTTTGCGCTTTACATTCCACTGATTCACACACCCCTTACCACCGTACCCTTCTTTTAATTTGAATTTTTTCAATACTTTTTAACAAAATTAAAAATTAAAAAAGCTCACATTTACAGCTAGCAGTATCTCAGTTCTCTCTAGTTTTGGCCACATAGTGGTCTACATATGCTCATTTACTGTCCATTGCAATGCCTTTTTTTCCTGGTAATTTTCATGTTATTTCCATCATAAAAAAGTAGAATTTCAGAGTTAATATTAAATTCCTTAGCCTACTTTCTAGGTATAAAAATCAGCAGGGTTTCCAACTGCTAAGATCTCTGACAAATTGGTCACTTTAAACGCTATAAATGATAATTTTTCTCTATCACTCAGTTTCATTTCAATTTAATCAAATAGTTTCTTATTTTTTAAACATAAACCCAATGTTTCTAATTTTTAAACTGAGTCAAACAGTTATAAAAGCAAAGAAAATCTCTTTGGAAAGTCTCTCTGCCTTACCTGGGGTGATGGACACTATTAAGACAAAATTGTTGGTTTTTTTTCCTTAAAGACCTTTTCCCATGTTCCTTGATCATATGCAGTAGATTTTTTTATTGTTCCCCAACAAACATGAATGAAGAAATATACACGTCACTATTATACAGTTTCTTGTTTGATATATTTAGCAGTTTTATGAAAAGCCATTGCCATCCTCAGATCTGTTGCTGTGTGAAATTATATTGCCCTTGACACTGACTGAGGCATATTAAACGTTAATTCTGCAGAAACATATGCTAATATAACATAACAGGTTGGAGATAGATTTACTGATTTCACAGAGCAGGGGTAGTCTCAGATTTGTTTCATGATTGTTAATCCTACTACTGTTGAAACACTCCAGCAAACAGCATGCATTTAATCCACAATACTTCTGTTGAAATAGCCAGTTTATACAATACTAAAAATTTTGTTCTCTTTATGTCAACTGCAAGAGGACAGCCTATACCTGATTTAACATAAAGTTAAAAAATCATGAACAAACAACATTTGATCTTGCAAAAAACCTGACAGTACAATGATAACCCACAATAAATTTCTAAAGGGATTTGAACTAGCAGAGTGCATTTATATCAGATCAGCACTTTGTATCATGCTGTTATGACACTTTTGATATAGTACTGAAAGCTCTAACAAAGATTTACTGTAAGACTGAATCATGACCTTCCTGTTCATGAAGTTAAGCTCATATTTATTTTCAGAATTAAATTTTTTTACATATTTTTTGTAAACATCTATAAATACTGTTATTAAACAGCCACTAAGCATCTAATAAGGTTCTTTTGTTTACTTTGTGGGAACAAGGAGTAAAAATTATGAGGGCGCAGCATAAAGGTATGGGAGAAATAAACTAGAAATCTTCTTTAAAAAAACTTCATTTTCTTTACAAGTAAAACAAGTCTTACTAATATTAAAAGCCACCAGTGGAGAAATAATATTTTTAGATTTATGAAAAATGCTCTCATTGTGAAAAGAAAAAAATGTTGTTTTGTTCATTTTTATGAAGCAGAGCACTGTTTATACAGTCAGTTAACGTTACACAATAGGAAGGGCAGGTGAGGTGGAGGACTTGCACTGTATGTAAGGGAGATATTTGACTGTACAGCCCTTACAATTAGGGTCGATGTGGTTGAGAGACCCTGGGTGAGGATTAGGGGGATGGAAAACAAAGGAGATGTCATAGTGTTTGCCTATGAATGATCACCCAGGCATGATTAGTTATTCTATAGGCAATTAGGAAAAATTTCTGAATCAGAAGCTCTTGCCCTTGTGGGAGATTTCAGCTTCCCAGACATAACAGAGAATATCATATTGCTGTCATGATCAAATCTAGGAAATTCTTGAAGTTTGTTGAAGATAATTTCTTGTCACAAGAATGCAGTAAGTCAGCTAGGAAAGATGTCCTCCTGGACTTCTTATTTTTGAATAGAGAAAGACTTCTGGGTTATGTGACTGTAGGTGACTGTCTTGGCTACAGTGATCATAAAGCAGTGATCAGTGAGCTTAAAATTTTTGTTGTTGTGAGGAAAAAGACCAGCAGAATTGCTACCTTGGATTTCAAAGTGGCTTAAAGTTATACCAGGGAAGGTTTAGACTGGACATCAGGAAAGATTGCTTTGAAGAGAGGGTGGTCAAATACTGGAACAGGCTTCGTAGAGACCTAGTCAATGCCCCAAGCCTGTCAGTGCTTAGGAGGCATTTGGACAATGCCCTTATTAGCATTTTGTAACTTTTGGTTAGCCCTGAATTGGCCAGGCAGTGGGACTGGATGACCATGATAGGTTCCTTCCAACTGAACCGGTCCATTCTATTCTACACCAAACACATGAGGAAAATCTAGATTTCTGTCTTTAAGGTTAATGACGTAAACTGCATCTGAAAAACTACTAAATCTACTTCTCATTTGCTAATCTGGAAGAAATCCTCTTCGTTACCATTGTTGTGCTAAACCTGTTGAGATCTTAGAATACAGCTAAGGTTATCTCAGAGTAACATTAAATGAGATTAATAACGATTACCATATAATTGTTCTATATCATAGATTACATTGATAACATTTCTTACATGTCCAGTACAGAAAAGCCACAATGGGTGGGTCTACCTTTATTTACCTTAAATATCTACCTTCTATTGTAGATATTTAATGCAATATAAAATATTTTTCTCTCTGGTTGCACTATTGTGTTTTTAAAGGTCTTCTGAAGCCAAGGATATTTTTCTTTTTCTAAGCTGACCTAGACAAGCAAAACTTTCCAAGGAGTTGTGGAGAGAAAAAGAGATCTAATCATTTACTTTGGTATAGAGATATTATCTAAGCGTGTATCAACAAATGCAGATAAAGCAATCACGATTCCTTTCTCAAATAGACTTAAAAATAAATGTGTCCTATGACATCTCCACATAGTGCTATACTTGCTTAAATGAGCATGGAGAAGTCATGCAGCACGACTCTATCTCCAGTATAATTTTTTGACTGTTCTTAAAAATACAATCCCACAGACACAGCTTGGCTACTACTTATGGGGAGACATAAGAATGAATTAGTAGTGCTGCTTTTGGGAAACAAATATAACTTTAATGTTGACATCTTATTTATCCATTGAGAAATAAAGTATTCTGTGTATTGAAATGATGAATTATAACCGTTAAACAAAAATGTAATGCGTTTGTTACAGCCACCAAGTAGACAAATTACCATTATGCTGTGCAAGTAATACTTTACAAACCCATTTGTCACACAGGAGAGGTGTCATATGCAATCTGATTCACCCAGCTTAATGTATGAAATGAAACCTCGATTTTCTTCAGCAGATGTAGAACAATAACAACTAGCTCACATTACAGAACCACTGATAAATATTTTGTTTTCTTAACAAAACAAACAAATTTAGCATCTCTTGTGCATTTACAAAAAAAAAACCTAGGATTGTATTGCATTTTAATTGGTGTTAAGTATAGTGGAAGCTTCTACATATCACACAAATCAGAGCAATCACCATGTTACGGTTACCAATTCAACAGAACTCGTTAAACTTTAAATAAATTCAACATGATGGATCTTTCTCTGATGGAAATTAGCAAAGATTGGGTCAGTTTATGTACAGCTACACTGACTTATAGCAGGTAAAAGGGAAAATAGTTCTACCCATATCAGTAAAATTTAATCTCCAGTTTACAGCAGCGATGACAAGGCCATAGGTATGATTTCCAGTATACAGGTAATTTATTATGATATTAAAATGAAGTAGGATAAGAATTTCAACAAGTACAATACTATATACTTTTACAATGAAAATGAGATTTAGGTAAAAACTAATTTCTAGGTTTGGGAAAGGCATCTAGAAAGATCCCTTCAACAACACCCTCAGGCTGGAGATGCCTGAATCGGCAACTTACTTGCCTTGAGTATCAGCTTCTAAGCCAAATGCCACCCCCATGTAGTTGAATTTCCTACTGCCTACTCAGGCACTGAGTTCTACCCTAAACTCTCCAAGAATTTAGAAAAAACTAAATTCAGCCCTCTACTATGGGTTTACACATCAAACCTATTTGTATAGATTCTTCTTTATTATCAAAAGACAAAAATTAGGATCTAGAGTGAAACAGCAGATGAATCTCACTGTCTTACTAGCTCACATTCTATCTGTGTCTCTAAATATCCCACAACAGTAGGGTACCTTATTACACAATGGATACAAATAGAAAACTTTATATATGTTCAGCAAAGTCATGGGTACTTCAGAAAGAAAAAAAAAAGAAATAAGAAAAAGGAAGAAAAAAATTAGACAAGTAGATAGAGCACTCATCTGCATTTGCTTTCCTTTCCAGCTTTAGGATAGAAAGTGCCACTTGTTTCCTTCACAGAATCAAAGAAAATGCCAAGTTGGAGGGGATCCACAAGGATCATAGGGTCCAACTCCTGGCCCTGCACAAGACCATACCCAGCAGTCACACCATGTGCCTGAGAGTATTGTCCAAATGCTTCTTGAACTCTGGCAGGCTTGGTGCTGTGATCACTTCCCTGGGGAGCCTGTTCCAGTGCCCAACCACCCTCTGGGTGAAGAACCTTTTCCTAATATCCAATCTAAACCTCCCTTGACATAACTTCAGGTCATTCCTGAAGTGTGTCCTGCCACTGGTCAACACAGAGAAGAGGTCATGCCCTGCCTCTTTCCTTCACAAGGAAGTTGTAGACTGCAATGAGGTCTCTCCTCAGTCTTCCTTCCAGCTGGGTTGCCAATACCACAAGCATTATGGAATCAGACAAAAAGATTAAGTTTGAAACTACCAGTCTAGATGTATTTGCCATTTTCATTTGGAACTTGTAAATCTAAGCAAGTTTCTAGCTGATATTTGATGAAATAGGGTCTTTTGTTTCAAACTCAAACATAATTTCACACCAACAATGCCACTTCTCTTTTCCCATAAAAACAATGCTAGAAACATTCATGAACAGTAACTGTTGTCCATCAATTTGGGCCAGAGATGAAGTAAAAGACTAACAACCACATCAGTGTCCTTAAGTGAGAATAATAAAAACTGTACATAAACTACAGCCCTTGAGGAAATGCAGTAGCAGAAACAAAACAACTTGTAAATAAAAGATACTGTTTCTAAAAAATCATGCTTACCTCTGAGTCCTATTGACATCAATGAGAGTTTTGGCACCGAGCTCCAGAGAGGTGTAAACCTTGTGATATTAGTAAATAATCTAAATCAATGTCTTTTGGAGACTGCTAATCTGTGGCTCAGGAGCCATGCAGGAATCAGTAGATTTTATTACAAAAAATACTAAAGTCTTTATGTGTACATGTATATATGTATACAAATATATCTTTTCCACCCAATTCATCTGATAAGAATTCCAGTTATGCCTTTGTAGAATCCAGTGTAGCAGGCTTGCTCTGTGCTGAGAGAGAAAGAGAGAGTAATGAAAGTGATAAGAAAACCCAACTATTTTGAGAAGAAAACTATGATTTCGAAGTCTTGTCTTTATAACCGCATGGCAATAACAGGTAAAGGCAACAACCACAGAGAAGCCAGGAAGAAAAAATTACCTATGCGTAAGGAAAGGTCATTCTGTGAGGGTGCGAACAGGATAGAGAATGTGTATGTTTAAATAGGAAGGAAAAGAAATGCCAGTAAATAGTTTGGGATATAGAGTTCAGAACAGACACTGAAAAATCAACTTTGCAGGCCATTATATAAAATTATCATGAATCAGGATGCTGTTCATTCTGGAGCATACCATGAGTGTACAAATTCTCCAACCCCACCAATCCCCGTCCACTTTTTTTGCAGCAGTTCCCAGCAATTTTCTGATCTCATAATCTGATTTCTGGTATCCCTAATGGATGACATGATCCCTAATGACAGAAAAACATAGAAAATACTGGAGGTATGTAACAGAGTCAAAATATTTGGTGGTCCTGGATGGCAAAAAGAAATTTGTCTCCATGGTAGTTTTTGTGGCGTGATATTTTAAGTGTGAACTTCCTCTTTGTCCTTAAGTTTCTTTCTGGTTGTTTTCCAAGTGTTTTCCTTCTTCCATTCCTTTCTGTATAAGAAAAACAGAACTGGTCTTGTTCCTCACAGATTACTCATATGCAAGCTTCAGGAAGGCATTCAGTGCTCTGTCAGACAGGTGAATATATTCACTTCTAAGAATTAATTTAACAATCTTTATCTACTTTTTTTGTCCCCAAGTGAATTTCTCTCTATAAACAGGGATAACTGCTCGTTGTTGACATTCCTCTCCTATCAGTCATTTGTTATTAGGAAAGCTAAAATAAAAAAAAAAAAAAGAGACCTGTATATTTTTCTAGAGTTCTTTTTCTGATCTGAAAGATAGTTTTACCATGTGCAAAACTGAATACCCATATAAAGGTTACAGTGTGTCATTTTGGCATTTAAGCCATTCTTCTTGCACCTTCAAAAAGGAAATATTCACTGGCAGCAGATGCACCACAAATAATTTGGTCCTCACTAGGACCTTTTTAATTTCTTAACACTGACACAAAAAAGTCATAGTTATTGTAACCTTACATTTTTATTAGCTCTTATCTTGATTTCTCTAAAGTCACTGGAAAAGTACATCAAGACTGTAAGAGGAATTTACTTTGCCAGAGTCAACAATTCCCTTGGGTTTCTGTTCGCTTTTTATCACCACTGTGGAGGTCCAAATTGAAATCTCAACACCAGCAAGCCAGAGCAATTGTCTTGAACAGAACTAGAAAAATGCAATGCTATTTCCCTCCCCCAAAAAATATAGAAATTTCAAAGTATGAAGTCAATATTAAGTTAGAAGAGTGGCTAAACCTGTGTTGTGTTATACACAAATTTTCTGACTTATACTAATAACACAGTAGGAACCAGTATCTCTCTCTTTTCACTGCATTCGTGAAGATTCATTTTATATTGAGTGGGACTTCAATGTCATAGAAAATACAGTCTCTACACCACAGTATTAACCTGATTTCTCCCCAAAGTTCTGTATCAAGACTTTAGAAAAGATCTGAGCATTACATTCCTCTCTGAGTACAGTTCAATTTGTTCCTATCATAAAGTTGAAGGGGAATTCAACTGTACCTTTTTTTCCTAAATCATCAAACAAAAATAACTAGAAAAATTTCAGATACAGTAAGCATATGCAACAAACCTGGGTGCCTTTAAACTGCAGTTTGTAAAAGTAATGAACATCTATTTGTAATGGTAAAAATCCTGAATCTAACAATCACATAGGCAACTTAAAAAAAATTACTCATAAAGGTAAAATGGAATTAGACATACATTACACATATTCTACCTTCCTTACATTTAATAATTACAGAGCAGCAGATGTTCACATGCTAATGAACAAACTTGAAGAGGAGAAAAACAGATCCTCATCATCTTACATTTTCAAGGACCATAGAACTGATGATCTCTAAATAGAAAGAGAATAAGAATAATACCATGCATTTTTAAAGTCAGCAAGATACCAGGTTTTTTATTACTATGAAAACTGATTCATGGGATTTATTTACTGAACACCCATTATATGCTTACCATCACTCAAATACTTATAGATTATACTTGGGAAAATGCACAATATTAGAATCCTGGAAGGCTTTTATTCAGATTCCATGGAACAGTGAAAAGGAAACACTGTTGAAGGAAGTTAAGTAAATAAAGTAAATTTTAGGAATGCTTGCTAATTCCAAGTTGTAGGAAAGTGAGTACACAAAGAATGAGAAGGCTATAAAAAGAATAGTTCCTCCCTGTAAGAAAGGAAGATTAAGTTGCAGAACAGAACGGAAAAAGTAAATGCATAGTTGCTAGAGAGGTAAATTAAATTGTCACAAAGTAGGAGTTAGACAAAAAGCTTAGACCCTTTTAGAGCTTTCATAGACCTGCATAATGAAATCTATTCTTAAGTACAACACAGTCCCTTTTCAGAGCCAGCTTTAGGATACGTGTAAACTACCTAATAACATTTGTGGGAATAAATTGTGTTCTTCCTCAAGCTTTCTTGTACCAAACCAAAGAAGCAGAATTTTTTATGTACTCTTGTAACATAGCCTCTATATATTCCAGCAACCTCTTCTGAGTCTAAGCATGTTTAATCACTTTTATCAAAATGAATAACCAGGTCTGTAATTAGTATTTCAGTAATGTCTTATTCTTGCCTAGTAACATGGCACTCATATTTTGATAACCCAAAAAAAAGGGTAATTTTCTAACTGCTAAGTTTTTCTCTAAGAATGCATGAAAAGTTTTCAGTGGCTTTCCAGATGCTGGTGTGAAATAATCCAAAATATTTTTACTAATTTTCATATGCAACAGATTAAAGAACATAAGCATAGTGGAACAAAACAACAATTAAAACATAACTGGAAACATAAATAAAACAAAAGACAAATACCATGAGTGATAAGAAAATATGTTTTCAAATTATTTTGTTTTAGACAGTTTACAGGATTATTCTGACTGGAAATCCTGAACATGTTTCCACCAATCTTCCCTTTACAGCCTGTTGCACTCTCAACTAGCTTTAAGGAAAAGTCAAGGGAAGACAAAAAAGTGCTATTTAGTTTTTACCTAAAAAAGTAAAGAAGGGCTTTGATTTTCGAAAACATTATTGAGGATTCAAACTCACCCCCACTGTTATAAAACTCAATATTAATAAAACTCCTGCCAATGTGAGTAAAAAGTAACAGAGAGGAAACAATATTTCCATTTTGCTTGTAATCAGTTAATGTGCATGCTTACATCATAAGGCAGACAGGCATTTTGTAGAAAGCATTTGGAGGAGCTCTGATTTGATGCTGGATGCCAGATTAAGAGCACACAGGAATTAAACAGAGGCTGGACTACTGCTAGTCGTGCCCTGATAGCAAACACCTGAGTTACCTTCACTTAGAAAACCATCACGTTTTCTGTTAGTCATCAATTTTCTAACACTATACCCTTTGAAAAATGTTTTTATATCAAAGACATAGCTTCAATCATGTCTTCATTTCCAATCTTTAGTAATAAATAACAGATCTTCTTTTTAATTTCAGGTTTTACTGGATGAAAATTAGAAAACACGATCTTTGGGGGAGAAAAAAAAAACAACTTTTTTTTTTTTTTAATGACTGATTTTCCTGGTTTACTCATGGGACAATCCTAGAATCAACTCCAAACTCCTTAAAGCAATTGCCCAGCTTTTCCACCTGCTGCAGCTCTTTTTGCCTTAAGCAACAGTTCTCAAACCTTAGTCTATAAGTGTCTTCTCTGTAGTATTTCCTCTTTAAAACATTAAAGTTAATTAATTTCTGCAATCAACAATAGTATAGCATACCTGCCAGAATATTTGTAACAATTTCTTCTACCTATATGGGTTATCTGAAGGAGATTAAAGGGAGTCTAGAGAGCATATGCCTTACATCATCATCAGATAGTTCAGTCAAGAACAAATTTGAAATGTAAATTTAAAAAAAAAAAACCCTTTAGTATTAACAGTGCTGACTTGTCAAGTAAACAGTATTACCACAGACCATGGAGAAATAACAAATGCTTCACTCCTGTAAAGTCTGAAAGTCACAAGAAAGACACTAAGAATTTAGAAAAGTGAAATAAACCCCTTTAAATCCCTTTACAGAAATTCTGATAAGAGGTGCTTCAGACATATTTTGAGGAATTGGAGGATAAAACGTACAACATGAACATCAAAAATGGTATTCCTATATTCACCTTCCAGGACACTTCAATACCTTTACCTTTCACAGTGCTCCCCACATCTTTGTTATAGGTTCATGGTTGCCTGTTTAAAATGAGTTGCAGTTTTGTAATCCGTGTCCCTAGATTGTTCTTCCCCAACCAGGTTCACGTTATCTCATCCCCCCTTTCTTGGTGGACTGTCCAACTGACTCTCTAGCAGGTGTCTCTACAGTGATAATTAGTGCATTTTTTCCTGACTCTCCAGGGAGTGACTTTATGCTTTACTTCTGTTCTTCATCCATTTCAGCCTATGCCCTGCAGTGTACTCAGCCAGAGAGCTCTTCTACTCAGCATTAAATGGCAGGGCAAGAGCCTCTCCAGACTTTGCTGCTGGACCCCCTGCCATGGTCTGCCATGCCCTCCAACAAAGCAGGACCTCTCCTGTTAACCAATCTTATCCTAATTAAAAAAAAAATTAATTGTTACGAATTATTAGCCCAAAAGTCAGGAAGCTGAAATCTTGGTGTGCCAGTTCTCACATTAAACTCAGTTTAACTTTTCAGTTAAGTTAATTTAATTGCCTTTTGCAGACATAAGAACAGTTGTGAAATATTCTCTACTGACCTGAGTTAAATAATTTACTGAGATGAGATTGTGATTTCTTTTCATCTTTCATTTGGAAAAAAAATAGACCAAGAAAATCCAAGGAGAATAGACCTCACCCAAAATAGTCATAATCCAGCAGCTGGAGAGAATTGTCATGAGATGTAGTCTCTTGTCTCTCTGGCCAGAGATTTGACTCTTTCTAACTTATTTCTTGGGGGAGAAGGCTAGTGGAAAAGAGGCTATATCTGTCCTTACAACCCTAGACTGCATTCACTAACCAAAACTGGACTCCAAGCCTGTGTCTCTAATTTCTCAAGTGAAGGTTATAACCACCAGGAGATATCCCAGTCCAGTGTAATTCTGCCTCTCTTGTCTATCTTGGATCTGAGAAAACTCCCTGATTAAGATGTTATCAAACCAATATAATTCTGCAATTGTCCAGATGCATTTGTACTCACATTTTATAATGACAAAATAAGGACCAGGATATCCTTAAAAAAAATATTCCTACAGCTTTCTGCTGATGAACAAACAGAAACCCTATGTAGTGCCTAAATGAGCATATGAGCACCACAAAATACTAAATAATAAATGAGTTCTCATCTTGGTCCTATTAATTTTAAATAGACATTATTGCCTTTGGCAAAAGCATGTAGTCACTCCATCTTTCCAAGCTGTGTAATAGAGGAGTATTGTTGGCATTCATTAATACCTTTAGTGAACTAAATACAAAGAAAATTATAAATTTTTTTGTAAAATCTGGGAGACAAAATAATCTGTAACTCAATATGGCAGTGTTAATGTTGGTCTGGTAACCATAATTGTTTATCTAACTTTTCCTTATATAAATTCTAGGTTCTACTGACTTTTCTATTTTTGTTTTACTGTTAAATAAGGAATTTGTATAATGAAGCACAAATTCAATCAATTCCTGGACCTGCTAACAAGCAGGGCTTTTTTGGGTATTTTTTTCTTTAAAGAAAAAATATCTCTAAGCAACATAAATGTAACTTTTTAACATTTCTGCTATTTATTATATAATAATATTAACTGAATTATAAGCTTAAGGAAAAAAAAACAACCCTTATTCATTTAATAATCTAGTTAGCCTGTGAGAAATATCTTTCTGAAAAGCAATGAACCAACTGGTATTAGCTGATGTGTCTTATTCACATTAGTCAAAATCTTTGCAAATCGTCACACTCCTAGCTAGTGAAGCAGCTCTATGAGTGCGATACAGTACTGTCTGTGGGCTTAGTTATATTATGCTGGTTTGATGCTTCTGAAAGACCCAGTGGGATATTTTCAGGGAAAACAAGTATCTCTGAATTGAAAATCAGGCACCAGTTAGCTCTCAGGCTCCAGCATCTTGCCCAGAGTTTCAGTGACACATTTACATGGACTTGAAGTTTGTGTCCTTGAAACTTCCTCTGAAGTTATGAGTCACTTCTGTTGGAAATGAAAAAATGTGCATGAGTAGGAGAGTACATCTTCAAGTTTGCCTGGAGGAAGCAATAATTTTTCCTCCTTTTGCACATAGTGTTAATGCTAAGAGCATTCATCCTTTCCAGAGCTGAGTCAAAGCCTGCAGCTCCTTTCTTCCTCCTTTGCCCTCCTGAGAGGCATGTTTGGTGAGACAGACAATATGAGTTTAAACCTTGACAGCTATTCCTGGTCAAATAATTTTGTTCCAAATGGTTGGGGGAGTCAGACAACATTTCAGTTTGTGCCTAGGGGTTTCCAGCCAAGAGCACAGCCAATGATGGCAGTAGCCAAAGAAGAAGGGCACACAGGAATGAGACCAGCAGCTGAGGTGAGGGCAGCACACACAGGATCTCCAGTGGTGGTGACACCACAGGCAACAGCAACTACTCCTGACATGGCAGAGTGAGGTCCTGAGGGAGGAGACAGCCCTGCACCTCCAGGCAATTGGGTGTTTGATGCCTCTTGCTGAGTCAAAGGCTTTACTTGTCCACAGAAAGTGTATACTGGGGAAGCCTCTGTGTCTCTAAGGAAAGGAATGGCAGCTGGAGGTCAAGAGGCAGCTTGTAAGAGATGACAAAAAGCAGAGTGACCTTAGTTTTTCTCATAATTTCTGGCACTGTGAAGACAGCTCCAGTTCCACCTGCAGATCTGCAGCTCTTGAATAGGTTCAGTGCCCTGGTAGCAGTGACGAGCTGGGAGCTGGGAGCTGTGTCCAATGAAGAAACCAAGTGAGCTGAGACTGAGTCTCACAGCAGCGCCAAGAGAAAGCGGTGTGGCAGCAGATGGCAACTGCCTCCTGTGGAGGAGAGATGTTCATGTATGCTGAGCGGTCAGGCAGTTTGGTTGCTTACAGCGACTTGGGTGTTAGACATTAAGGAGAGACCACCAATGCTTCATATGGAGTCTCCATCACCAGCCTCAGCCATCCTGTGATTCTGACAGTCTGACCTAACTTACTGAGGTGCCAGATGTGTCTGACCACAAGAAACAGAAGGAAGAAATGTCACCCTGTATCCAGGCATGGAGGATACCTTCCCCATGTAGTGTGGTTTTGGATCATCCAGCTATGTCAGAAAATCTCAAATTAAAAAATGAAGAGAGTGTCCTTGGGGCATACAAGAATGGTAGACTCTTGCAGAAGTTTGTGGGTGAATATATAATACAGAACATTCTGGGGAACATATGATGTTCTATGTGATGAACATATGATATTCTGTGGAGAACGTATGATGTTCTCCAGAGCATAGACATGACATAGACATAGAGAGGTTCAATGTAGGCGACACAGAAATTTTAAGGTGCAAAAGTGAGATGATGATAGAAATTTTTCTTAGACATGGTTAGTTTGAGAACAGAAAAGGTGGTAGAGGGTCAGGTAGGTGTTATAAACTGAAAAGAGAGAAAAGACATGAGGATGAGTGACCACTCTTGGAGATGTTTAGAAAGTTAGTAACTGAAGGTACAATAACAACTAAGCTTACCATAAAAGCTTCCCACTGCTGACCCACAGAGAGGATATAATAATATAGCAAAACATAAGTATGAAAGTGGAAAACTGTTACCAAATGGGAATGAATAATACTAAAGAAAGTAATATAGGGTGTCATTGGATTTTAGAAGCAGGGTTTAGTCAATAGTATCAACAGAGAGGATCAAGAAAATGATAGTAGAGAACAGGGGTGTGAGGTAATATGGAAAAACCACTATGAAAATTTCAATTATTTCATGGAGCAGAGATCATAAAAACAGGTAGAAAAGAGATAAGAATAGGGGTCCATGAATGATGGCTTACTCTAAAATGTTGCTAAACACGGACACTATTTTCTAGGATAGTAGCTTACATACCAGAGAGTAGTGTTCAAACTGGATAAGTTATTCATGTTTACACTGATAGCTTTATCAATGTCTGTTCACATTTCATAATTACTGTAGCAATATAAGCAGGTACTGAGTACAGATACATAGAAAGATGGACTAACTACACTTACTGATAATTCTGTCAACCATTTTCTGAACATTAGAGTATCACTGCTATCAGTTTTAAGAAAACCTGCAGTAAAAAAATATGACTATAAATTAAATACTGCAAGAATTAAAAGCTAGTTACCAAGTTCACACAACATAAATGTAAACTTTTTGCTAGGAAATCTCCCTGGGAATCCATTTTCATTCACTATTTCTCTGTGTACACACTGAAGCATTTAATTTTCCCAGTGGGTAAACTAAATAAAAACCCAGAATAATATCAATTCTTGAGCAAAAACCTGTGATAACTTATTATGAAAATAAAAATTTGGTCCATATTGCTTTAAACAAAGAATGCCAAAAAGAAATGAGAAAGCTGAGTACACAGAGGTCTTATAATTTATAAATACCACAGAGATGTGTCCTTATAATTTGTTTTTGTCCATTTTCTTGAGAACAATCTCATTACTTCAACACCAAAAAGACTATCTATGAACATCATGACATTCAGCTATGCAGCATGGATAATCAATTTATAATCAAAGAAATAAAAATTATATTATTAGATAGGTTTTTTAAAGAAAGAATTTTGATTATCCACAGATAACTCTCTTTTGGATAGTTGAAAAGGTGATCAATGTACTCTAGAAAATTTATGTGATAAATTATGAATGTGCTGTGACTTTGTGTTGTACATTTGTGATACGTATCTACAGATCTTTCAGTTATTTTGTAACAGAATTGCTCTAACTCTGAAATTTTTTTTAATATAAAAGAACCAAGAAATGAGAACAGTTTTGTTTATGTAGAAGGTTACTTTATTTTATATGTTATTAAAACAAAATTTTTATGTTTTTTCAAAATTACAATTAGAACACTAAGAATTAGAGCGTTAGTGTTAATTCTCAGGAGTGTGACACTTAGGCTTCGTGGGAGGCAACACAGAAAGTAGTCTCTCAAGTGGATTAATAGATGACAGGAAAGCAACAGCTATACAAACACAGACCGACAGAGAGGTTTGAAAAGAATTATGGTAAATATGTGTACTCTGTGAAATTAGGTGATACCACTTAACACCAGTTTACCTGATAGCAGTTTGCATTTCTGCAACTTCTTCATAGTGGAAGTTATAATCAAGGTCCTAAATTCATCAGGCTTAATTTTACATTTCTGAAGTGGCAAAGAGAGCACTTTATAAAGACATTATCACTTGAACAGCTTTTTCCTGCCCTTAATGCTGTTAACCATTGTCTCTCACTGAGACACTGTAGTCTATTTAATCAGCGTAGAATTTACCTTGAGTCCATAACAAGACGATTTACGTCCCATTTGGTTCTACTCTGAGCACTCAAATGGGACCTAAATATCCATAGACCTTGTACTTGCCCTTTGAAAAGGATGAATTTACCATCAACAAAAAATAAAGATGCCCATTAAACACCCTCTAGTATTAGAAGATATTCTTTCTGATATCATTACACAGGAGTGACCTGTTTGTAAAGTTGTAGCAGAAGAGTTTTCCTAGTTTTGATTCATTACAGGTTACTGTGAAACTGTTTATCTCAGTGCATGTAGTTTTAGGTCCTCCCATACTCTTAGAAAGTGTCATGTCCTAAAATACACAGGAATAACAGCAAATGAAATTCTCACATCCTACATTTTATTCTCTCTAGGTGGACCTTTGTAACTACCAGTTTCAACAGACATTAGTACTAGTCCACATATAAAAAAGAATCAAAAGATTGGTGCATATAATGATTTAAGTACTTCAAAGCCATAGCTCCTTATTCATGGAGATATAATAGAAAAGCAAAGAGTGTGAAGGCTCCATCTAACCCTGTTCATGTTTATTATTACTAATATTGGAGTCCTTTGACTTTTATCCCCAAGAACAAAAAGCTTTTCCTTTGTTGCTCTCTCTGTCTTACACTATTTGAAGTGCCATAAGGGAAATAAAATGCAACAAGAAAAGCACTGAAGTGTAAATAGAGTGTAGTAGATCAAATTTATTTTACTCCAATCCAGTAGGATGGAAACAAATATAAGAATAATACGGAAAATTTATATATGTAGAATATATTACTCTAACCTAAACACAGCTAGAACTTTACCATACCTATCTACCAGAAAAGATCACTGCATATTGACCTCCTACAGCCTGTGTATAGGATATGTGTCTCCAGCAGATCCAGTATCCCTTGCATAGTATCTCTTCCAGGATCACTATTTTAGCGCTGATTCTAAGATATAGAGGCATCTGACATGTCCTGTGCCAGCCTGTGAAGATGATTGAGAAACCTCAGGTTATCTAACAAGGGATTAGGTATCAGCCCACGGTGATATCCTTCATTATCAAAGCATAGAAATAGACATTCCTCATTGTAAGAGATAACAATACAGTAGAGATAATGGGTAGAATCTTAAGCAACTCATTTTACCATGGATTATAGAAAAAAAGAACATAGCATGGGCTGAGATGTGGATGCCTACATTGTAGATATCTGAGTTTTGGTTGACATAATTGCAAACCACATACTTTGCTATAAAAAGATCATAGTCACTAGATCAAGAGAAATTGTTTCTTCCTCTACTGGACACTGGTGAGGTTACACCAGTAGAGCGTGTTCAGTTTTGAGTTCTGTTTAAGAAAGATGTAGATAAATCAGAGATTGCCCAGAGGAAGTTATTTGGGCGTTTATAGACCAACTGGCATCACCTAGAAGGGGAGGCCAAGGAAGCTTGGCTTGTTTAGTTTGACAAAGAGGATGCTTAACTCTGGTCTAGCACAGGCCTTCTTCTATCTGAAGGGCAGTGGCAAAGTCATGGAGCTAAACCTCTATGGTTAGTGCAAAGGTCACTAATAGAAGGAGAAATGGCTCCAGACTTTTCAGGAGAGAAAATTCACTGTGCGGAATGTCTTGTTCACACCAGCTGTGAAAGCTGCATCCTTGTAAACCGTTAAGATTAAATTAAGACCAAGTGATGCTGAGTTAGCCAGTTTACTCCTGCTTCAGTCAGAGCATTGGGATGGTGATGTCCAGAGATCTCTTCAAGCCAAACTTTCCACAATCCTGTGATGTTTAAAACAGTATATATTAATGTTGGATAAGCTGAAATAAAATTTGTTGGTGTATATTTTGTGTTGAATCTTACTGGTGAAATCCTAGCCGCATAGAAGATCAGGGGGAATTTGTCTCTGACTGTTGTGGGCCTGAGAGGCAATGTTATTTTGTTAGTAAGGAAGAACAGGATAATGCCTTAACTTACATTATGGAAAAGACAAACTTAGAGGAAAACTGGAAATCTTAATAATGGCCATCTTTTCTTTCTAGGTCATACTTTGATAAATGTCAAAATACAGACACTACACAACACAATAAATAAAACAAGTTAGCAGATTTGTTTGACATAAGTATTGATTCAGCACCTAATCATGATTCAAATATTCTATTTTATGAGACTTATACTTGATCTGGTCTTGCATGCTGTATGTCAGAATGGTGAATATTCCAACTAAATAAAATGCAGATTTGCAAGTCCACTTTCTGTTCTCTGTTCTAACACAATTAAAATTAACCAAGATTTTAAATTGTAGCTTAAAAAAATCTAATAACTTTATGCGTATTAGCAGTATTATTAATTTAGTACCTGAAATGTGCACCCAACTAAAAATATCAAAAGAATCATCCCCTGAAAAATATCTAAATATAGGTTACTTCATTACCTGTAAATCAGTCTCAAAAAGGATGCAGTCTGTGAAATGCTAAATAAGAACTGACTGGTTAAGTGCTGTGCCTCTTGCAATCAGAAGGAATAACAATTACAGCACCAACTGCTAATCCTTAGAAATCAAAATACAGTTAGGCAGCCACTAAATTCTATTATCATTTATAATTATTATTATTATACTTCTTTCAGAAAATGAAGGGATGGAAACATTGTGCAAGTACTTAACCTTTTTTAGTAGCTAGGGTATTGTTCTTTAGTGTGCTACTAAATGTATTCATCTTTAAAAAGAAATAACACCAGACTCTGAAAACACTAGTTGGTTCTTCTCTTTAAAGCTTAATCAGAAATGTTGAGATATTCTATTTTTTCCCCTGAAGTGGATCAGATTGAAAATGAAGATATGTTAAGCAGGCAGAATGTGTAGTTATGCTTTGTAATTAGCGCAATCTAGAGCTAAATGCTTCATGCTACTGATGATTTATATACTTCTCATATGTTTTTTTTCTTCAAATACCTAATATGTTCTGCTACTACAGTGCAAAGAAAAAAAATCATGGCTACGATCTCTATACAAACTTATAATTTTGGAGATATATATAAGTGTTGAAGGCATAATTTTACTAACTATATTGGAATCACATTAATAATTTATTTTTTTTAGTTTTGTTTGGGTTTTTCTTTGAATCCATATAGGAAATTAAATAGATCTAAAGATAAAGGAATGGATGTTACAGCCATAAATGCTTCCCTGGGACTCAGGCATACATTTTTCCAGCCTAAGGAGTATCGATTCCTGTGACTCTCTGCATATCACAACAGCTTTATTTTCTAGCTCTTTATCTATACAGCAATATGTACCCTCTTACCCTTTGTTGTGAATTAATCTGGTTCGCCAAGCTCCACGCTTGTTCACTCCCCTCCACCCCCAGTGCAATGGAAGAAGAGAAGAAGAAGACTAAAAGCCAAAACTTCGTGAGTCAAGATAAAAATTGTTTAATAAGTGAAGGAGCAGTGGAAGAAGAGAGAAAGGAAAACAAACCAGTGATGCAAAGGCAATCACTTTCACCTCTCATGCATGTCCATCTGGTTCCTGAGCAACAGAAGACTAACCACCTTAAACCCCCTCTTTTCCCTTTTTACTGATGAGCAGGATGTTATATGGCAGGGAATGCGTCTGGCAAGTTTGAGTCATCTGCCTGGTTGTACACCCTTCCAAACTCTTTTGCATACACACCCCACCACTTCCCTCTATTCATTGGGGGGACACAGAGTGAGAAGCCTTGACAGTGTGCAAGGACTGCTCAGCAACAGCTAAACATAAATGTTTTATCCACATTGGTTTTGGTCACCAATCTAGAACACATGCCCACATGATCTGCTATGAAGAAAATTAAGTCAATTCCAGCCAGATCCAATATACATCTCCACACAGGCAGCTGAAGCGCTGTTTAAAATAATAATAAAAACAATCAACCATACATTTTACCTTCGATGTTGATTGTAAGCGTAATTTCTTTGATAAATATTACATGCTAAAAAAAGGAAATCCAGTCATTGTATTTTCTTATGAATTATTGTTGACTACTTCCAGCCAAATCACTCCTTCTAAGATATTTCCTTATTTCTTCCAACAAATTGCTACTAATAGCATCCTCACTGGGAAGTGAATCTGTATTGGTTGGCTATTGATCCTTTTTCTAAACTGAATGTTCCATGGAATTATATTTGCCTTGAAAGTCTGAGCTTAGTAAGGGTAGAAATGAGATTCATATGTTTTCCTGAAATGCTGCTGTACTGACAAGTTCTCCTTGGACCTAATTTGTGTTGACTACCTCTAAATCGATCCTACCCATCTTCCTGAACTGATGGCTGCCATTTGTTGTCTTATTTCATGCATTTGTTAATATACTTTATTCATTCAGAGGTTTCTGTAATTCTCAACCTGTCAGCTGCTTGAGGACAGCCTGGCTCTGGCATCTCTGCCTGGAGCTGTCAGGATGTTACCCTTCACTACCAAGCCACCACTTTTTTTATTTTTTTCTTTTGTATCTGGAGATTAGAAGCAGGCTGTGAGTTCATTATGTGGCTCTACAAGATGATTGTTTTACCCCTAGCCTGGATTTGATCTTGTCTCTCCTGCACAGACACCTGTGCAAAGAGGGCGTGCCAAGCTGTTCCTCAGCCTGGCTTCTGATTGTTTGTTGCCCTCCTGAAAACAGCATCCTCTGTGAGCAGGTCTAAGTCTCTGTGTTTGGTTTTCAGTGTTTAGGAAGTCATCTTTTCTCATACTCTTCTATATAGTCTAGAAGTCTGATAGGTTGAGGAAAGTCATCTAGAGGGCATGTAAATGCAAAGAGTGAGGGACAGATAGAGACAATGAGCAGGGTATGCAAGCTATCTTAAAGTCAGTGCCTTGTCACAAAGACTAATTTGCTTTTCTGACAAGTACTCCTGTTAGGAAAGGACAAATTGGGGTTAGAAAAGAATAGAACAGAAATAATTTCAGCTGGAGGGGACTTACAATGCACATCTAGTCCAACCACCAGGACTGTTGGAGGTGGTTGCAGGGCATAAACTAATTTCAATACTTTTGAAGTCAGATCTCTTTTTACTATTCATTGCTATTATAGTGCTTCCCCAGTATTCAAGGATCTGGACAAGGTAGTGGACCATCCTGAAATTCTACAATGTCACCATATATACTTCTTAGTATATAATGACAAAGAATAACGTATATCATTACAGGTAGTGTGTTACCTAACCACAGTCAGAACAAATTTTTGAGATGTTTAGATTCCCATTTGCCTCTTATTTTGTCTTAAAAGTAGTGTGACAACAATATTAATTATTGTCTCGGACCAACTCAGGTTGGGGAGAGGTGAGGGAAGGGACAGGTCAAATTTCATGGAGGTGAGGTGATGCCCTCAGCACCTGCTGGGGTGACCCCAGGGCATCTGTCACTCAAAGGCAGGTCAAGACATGCCCACACCACAACCCCTGGAACCCCTCACCCAGCCTCTGCTTGGCTGAGACAGTGAGGGCACAGCCCCTCACCCTGCCCTGGAGCACCAGTGTGGCCAGTCGGCCAGGAATCCCATCTGGGAGGAGCAGCCACAAGGGGCCAAAACAATAAAAACAGCAACATATGACCTCCATGTCATTTGAACCCTCCATCTTCTAGACTCCTGTAGCTGGACCTATGGATGGTAGCTTTATTTCTCTCTCTTTCTTTACTTCTTCTCTTAATCTTCTTTCTTAATATTTTGGGTAACATGGGAGCAAGTGGATTGGATTTTGCTAAGTTGTATGGGTTAGCATGTGCTAAGTCAATGCTTTGTGGAATGCTTTATTTTGGTTTAATGTTACCCTTTAAACTTTTGCCAATATCTCTTATTTCCTAAAGTTTACCTGTAAAAGTACCCCCTGAGAAAACGTGTGCAGCTTTTCTCCTATGCCCTCTCTCTTAAGGTGTTAAAAGAATCCCGAGGGCTCTTCTCATAATTTGGTGGGTGAATTTTTGGAGCCTTGTATATTTTAAAGTAAAACTCCTCTGGTGAGCTCATAGCTCGAGAATTGGGATCTTACAAAAGTACGTGTTGAGATTTTTCCTTCTCCAATGGATTTCCTGGTGTCTCTCTATTTTAAGTGCTCTGAAATCAGTTTGCATTTTACCTATATAATAGGTGATAACATTTCTTTTTTTAAAAACTGTGTTTATAATAATAGTTTGTTATGGAGGGAAGATACTTGTTATAACAACAGTAAGAATTTAAGCTGCTTTTGTCTATTAGAGGAAAACCAATTTATTCAAGTGAGTCTATTCCTACAAGTTTTCAGTTAACAGACATGAATAAAAAATATTCTCAAAGATAAGAGAATCATTCTCAAAGGCCGTAACTTTTCTTGGAAACTCTAATTACTCAGATATTGGTTGACCTAACAGGTATGAAAGCTTAAGAAAAACTGATTCTATAATACAAGATTGCTTTCTTGCCTAGTTTACTTTACATGTATATTTAGAATAAAAAAGCAACAAAAAAGCTACTCTGTGTTTTGACCTTGAAAACATATCTTGTTAAAATAACAACCGAAGAGAAAAACCCTATTGTAAGTCTATTATATGAGCCTAGCATGCATCTGATGCTTTTTAGTAAAAAAGACTGTTATTTGGTTAACACTGTGTTTACTATTTTCTTGAAAGAGTAAAATCAATAAAGCAATATACACATACACTACCTTATGTGTAGGTAGCTCAGTATATCCAGTCAGCACAAAAGTACTTCATCTTCAACTTTGTTCTAACTAATCATCTATAAAAACATATAAAGCAGGTAAGGCAGTTGCTCCCTGGACGTTTCATAACATTAAAGCAGAATCTATAATTCCCATTCTCCAAATTCATTTTACACTACCATTTTTTTTCTGTTCTCCATGTTTTTGATTTTGTTTTTTGTTAGTTTTTTAGGGGTTTCTTTCTAACCTGAGTTCCTGATCAGTTTCTCTAGTTAGCACTGCAAACAAATGTGGCTAACACGAGTAGTTAATATGAATAGGGTGGTTGGAGCCCTGGGAAGGCAATGATACAATAACTTGCAAACTAACTAGTCCTTCAGTGTAGTTTTTAATATTTTTTTTACCTAACAGTTGAGTACTGGACTTGGACTGTCAGTCTCAGACCATGAGTCTTCAACAAGTGATGTCTGTGACAGTTCCAGTGCAAGGAGCTCTCAGCCTCCTGTCAACCCTTGGCTTCTTGTTGCCAGTAACAGATTAACACTTCTCAGTCATTCTTACACCAGTATTTGTGGGATGAAAAACTGATCTATGAAAAAACGTCCTTGAAATAGAGGTGGAAGTGGAAAATCTCTTTTAAAAATGTTTCAGCCTCTGTCTGTCTTCCAGTCTGAACTCAGAAGTAGTTGCTTTGGCACAACTGGGAGGTGTCACTCAACAGTGTGGGAGTGAGGAGCTCACTGGTAGGCACCGTGACAAAAGTGTTGCCACTGAATACTTCAAATGAAGAAACTGTGGTTCCCATTCGTCACCCATAGCTCCTTGAAAAAAAAGTGTTAGGTCTCTGGATTTTCACATAAAAACTTCAGGCTATTTAAATGGTGCATCTTATGGAGGTTTTTAATTGAGTGTGGCTAAAACTTTGAAGAGCCTTAAATCATGGGTGTTTAGCCTACAAAGTTTACTTGCTCTGCCCAGACTGTCTTTGGAGATTTAAGTTCCTTAAACTATAGCAAGATTTTCTGGAGCTCTTGATCTCTGTGGTCTCCAGCAATAAAAATTTCAGACTTTGTAAAGAGCAGTTTCTCAGAGTCAGGAGATTTTGAGCGTCGCTGTCTCTTTGGAGTTTTCTGAGGAGTTGAATCTGTGCTAGTCTTTTGAAGGTTTTATAAACTTTGACGAACATCACTGTAAAGCTTTTGAGCTCTTCATGAGACAAAGAAACTTTTGTTTCCATCTGTATTATTAGTGAAATTTTAAAAATATCCATTCATTTGAGGTATGTATGCTGACTTTAAAAGAACAGTTCTTCAAAACCCCTTGAAAAGATGTAGACCACTTGGCCATGCATGTATTTATGCAGTTGATGGTTTGTTGTGTATACCTATACAAAATACCAGAAAAAGCATTCTGTTTTGGGCAAGCAAATATGCAACTAACAAAAATTATTGATTTTAGTTACTTAGTTTCGATACAGGTACTAGGACTAAAACCTCCAAGATTTAAGAATGTCATTCCTCTCTGTCTAATGTAGCTCATGTTTTACTAATGGGACATCTTTATTATGCAGATATCTGAACCCAAATTCTGTTTCTCAACAGAAGGAAATGTCTGAAAGGAAATGTTCATTTATCTTCACCGTCATTACAGGGAAATAAATGCCTGTGTGAACATCTGGAATAAAATCCTACTCACTTTAACAAAGTTCTTAACTTCTGTAAAAGTTCCTTTGTATTTTACAACTTAGGGCATTCCCTTAGTTCCCTTTTAAGCAAAATTAATTTATGCTCTGCCTAGATGAAAATTTTTGGAACTTGAAGACCAAGTAGAGATAGATTATGTGGCAGGTACTACAGAAATTAATTGTATCTCGATTTCTGCAATTTAAAGATAAACACAGAGAATTGTGTTCGTCTTAGCTGAACTTATACTGTTTTTTAAGATAAGGTGGAATAAATTGCATTGTGACATTTCCATGTTTGTCTTTAGAGGGAGAAGACAGTAAGCTTAATTTTTTAAACAGGTAAAAACTGAGATCCAGAGTCATTCCAGTCAGTTAATTAACAGAAATTTCAACTTGGTTGGCTGAAAGGACCCAATATCTAGACAATGGGACTAGTGGTACCAATTTCAGTGGTAACCTGAAATAGGTCCATTGTGTGATGGAAACTATAGTCTACAACTAGGAGAAAGACTTTTTATGGAATGAATCAGAACTATTTTCTGTACAGCAGTGAATTTAGTATTTCAGTGATGACAATAATATCTTGGATAGTTTATTAACAAGTATTAATACCTACAGTAAATATAGGCTTAAAGCTTCTGTGAGCTGTCCTTCAGTATTCTCAAGCATGATAATTGCATATTAAGAGGGCTCTGCAAAGAATCTCAGCTGAAGCAATAACTCATCTTTTTGCTATCAACATAGTTACATTACCTTAACAAACTTAAAAAGTTTAATTCTAATCACTAATCACAAGAATCTAATGATATTTGTGATATCATGTTTTATCTGAGATACCAATATAACAGAAGTAACAGAGGATCAGGACAAGTAAAACCAAGACCAGAAAGGATACATTAAGCCACTTAAAATATTACTAAAAGCCCGTATTTAAAATGTCAAATTAACTAATAGGTAACTGTTTTAGGGTTATCTGATATCTCTCTAGATTACATTACCTTTTTTAACTACATCTCCATTGAGTCAGAGTTTGGCTAATCTGTTGATACCTTCCTACACACTCCTAAATGGCAACATCTGTTCTTAAGTTGAACCTTAACAATATCCCTACTATTCAGAAATCTGAAGTGATTCTGCAGCCTGAGCCTCTTCATCTAGCATTGGTACCAAAAACTTCAGGGTTGGACTAACAGATATAATACAGGATTTACAGGACACCTACACCATTCTGGTGCGCAGTCTGGTATTATAAGTAACCAAACAAGATGATAGATAACTGGATATGCATAACTACGTCTCTATCCTCCCTAATGAACCTCTGAACTCAGGACAGATGGAATACATGTACAGCTTCATAGTAACATTATTTTCCCTACTTGAGGCTGTGTTTTTGGTATTAAAATTAAAATTAAGCATGAACTTAGTTTTGGTATAAACACAGTGTGCAAGGGAACTCTCTTCCACAGAAATAGACATGATTTTTTAACATTTTTGTATTGCTTTTGTCTAAGTACAAGACTACTTTTTTGGGTTTGGTGAGAAACAGTTTTTCCACACTTGCTTACGGTCTTTTAATCTTTTGCTCTTGAGCTGATGTTTGTTTCAAACATCATTATTCTTATTTCTGTTATAAAGAGCTGTACAACTAAGAGCAAGGGTTAATAAGCCAAATAGCAGAGAAATACTAATATATTTTTTTAGGTATTAGCATTATGTTCTTTTATCATAAATCTGAAAACAAATTTACTTCACATTACCAACCAACAAACCTGCACTAATAATTAAAAATTCTTCACTGCAAAACCTCAAAAATGCTTTGTATTTAACAGCAAACTCATTTTGGAGATGTGATGCTAAAAACCATTCAAATAGGTTTTACTATAAAACTTCTATCTTATTGAGAGAAATTATGGTTATTGCTGTGCTAAAAGCAGCAGCTAAATGTCCTTTCACAGTTGTATTCACCTGCCTTGTGTTTAGTTCATATACCTCATTCAACACATACAATTCTGTCACTTGGTAAATAACATATTTGGTAGTTATACACATTCATGTAGAAAAGTTCAGTTCAAATATTTACAAAAGCACAGAATTGGAGCCACCTCTGGAAATGAAAAAGAATGAAAAGGCAAAGAGGTGTTGGAAAACATGCTATAAACAGAGCATTAGTTTGAGACCCTTAATATAAGAAAGATCAGAGAGTAACTTAATTTAAAATACTCACTACAAGGATGAAGTAGGAGAATGGGAAATTTACATGAAGGAGAAAAATGATGTCTGATTTAGATATTTGAACTTCTTATTTATTCACTTTATAAATACGTACTACAAGTGCATTTGAGTCAAGTAATAAGTTATGCTGAAAATTTATGCTTTTTTCGGTGATTTTTCAGTTTTAATAAAATTATGAACTTTGGGGGTTTTTACTTTAGTTTTTTATTTTATTGACATTAAAAATTTCCTCATTTTTCTGACAAAAAAAATTTCACCTATTAGTCTCTTAGGAACCCCAATTACAAGCTCAAAGCAAGTCTATAAAATGGAACATATAATTTGCATTATATGAACGTTCAGAACCAAAGATCTGAGAAGCTTAAATTTCCTGATCGGGTTGTCAGGGTGAAAGTCAGGAAAGAGTTCTGTGAGTCTTAGTCTTGTTTTGAAAGTCAAGAACATATTTTTAATGTTTAGCTGAAAAAAAAGAAGAACCCCATAAAAATAAATTTCTGAAATGTATTCTGAAATAAATACATTAAACAAATTTAATGTTTCAGTTTGCGAGAAACGGGGACAAGAATTAAAAGGTACTACCTTGCAGCTATTAGTTAAATTAAGACTATATTTGACAATATATTAATAATAGTTTATTTCTTATTGAGGATGGATTGCACACATATGAACGTGTATGATACATTATGTTATATTTGCAGTACAGTAGAATTAGTTAACTGAGCAATAATTTTAAGCTATTCAATTATTTGCAGTCTCAGGTTTTCAAAATCATAAAAATATAGTGAAAAATAAAACCCTTAAATAATGAAGAAATTGCTATACTTTGTGCTGTTAATTAAATTTGAAAAAAGGAATTTTTTGAATATGTTCCATAAAGCCATGACATTTGTCACTGTCATTGTGACAACGGAATTAAGATCCCTTAAGAAAGGCAGGTCTGTTTCACATTATTATGTGTCAGAAGCGCACTGTTTTGGAGCTACTTACAGTAAATGTGCGTGTGTTTACTACACTAGGTGTGCATTGTCACAGTGAGTGGAGATGGAATGAGAGCGTGTTTGTAATCAGAATATTTTCTATGTGAATTAACCTTGCTGCTTCAAGTAAGCCGGAATGTCTATTCCATGAGTGTTGTTATTATATTTTAAACAATGTGTACTAATTCATCATCCTTCACCTAAAATTACTAGCATAAAAATTTAGCATAAAAATGACAGAGCCAGAGACGTTCTTTTCCCCCTGAGGGTACTGACTAGTGTTGAACATGACTCGAAAGGCATGATTCTTTGAAAGACCTAAAACACTCATTTGCAACAGGCCCCAGCATGGAATAGAATTATTAAGTAATTTATGTTGGAAAATACCTTTAAGACCATCAAGTCCAACCATTAACCCAGCACTGCCAGATTCACCACTAAATCATGTCCCTAAACACGACATCCATACTTTTTTGGTGCAATTCCAGGTATGTTGCAGTGATTTGTGGCTCTCTGGAATTTCCAGGGTGACAGTATAGTTTTTTCAAGTATTTCGATAGTTTTTCTCGATTCTGTGTTTTTTCAGGGGTGAAGTTCCAAAACATTGGAGGCGCCTATGGTCCATGCTTGCCCACAGTATCACACACACTCTGCCACTCATAACAGTCCAGGTTTGGGGCAAATCTCTGCATGATATTCTTAAACGTTTAACTTTAAACAAGACCTGAACCATATAAAGGAACATGATGGGTTTTGGCAAAAAGAACCAAGTTGGTTCCAAGGGTATTCAAAGCATATTCAAAAACTTTAAAATTCTCAAACATCAAAATGTAGTCAGCTGGAAGGAAGGAAAGGAGGGAGGGAGGGAGGAAGGGAGGAGGGAGGGAAGGAAGGAAGGAAGGAAGGAAGGAAGGAAGGAAGGAAGGAAGGAAGGAAGGAAGGAAGGAAGGAGGGAAATTGTAGGAACATGTCACCCCCATAGGCTGGCTGTCCAAGTAGAATAGGCAAAAGCTGTAATTAATAATCCCAATAGGTAGCTCCCAAAGTCCAGATGTGATGGAAATGTTGAGAACACACACAAGATTAGTTTCATGGCCAGTGATTCTATCTTATCATAGACCAGGCCAATACTATGAAGTACAACAAAATTGTGATCTTAGCCCAGGCTGCATGGAGGATAAAGATCACCACAGGGATCACATGCTGCACAATCTTGAGAACAAGTGCAAGTATTCTGAGAGCAAATAAATGAACATTGTGAACACCAACTATTAAGCCAATAAAATGAATTCTTGTAACAGCTTACTTTTAACACACTTGGATCAGATTTGTCATTATCTCAATGCTTTGTGCCCCACATTTGGTGTCAAAAAGGACTGTCATGGTTTAACCCCATCTGGCAGCTAAGTACTGTGCAGCCACTCCCTCCCTCCCTCCCTCCTTCCCTTCCTCACTACCCATGGGATGGGGAGGAGAATTGAAAAAAAGGTAAAACCTGTGGGTTGAGGTAAGAACAATTTAAGTAAAGCATAAGCTTATGAGTAAATTTTATAAGTAAATTTAAAGTTTATAAGTAAAATACAATAATGCTAATCATGGTTAGGCTTCACGAATGAAGATTTGGGAAGGGCTTGCCAGTGCAAGATAGACATGTCCGGTTGCAAAAGGCACAGCAGAAAGACTCCTTAGATGGTGTATTCTGCAAGGCACGATTCTTTCTGCGTTGTCTTTTCTCCTCAAGAGTGATCCTGCGTGTGTTCTCAAAAGAAACAGCAGCTTTATAGATAGTGTATCTCCAGACCTCCCAACTGGAGGCCAGAGTAGACCAGTGATGATGATCAATATGACCAAGGCTGAGATGTTGTTTCAGGGAGTCCTTATATCTCCTCTTCAGGGCTCCTCTCTTGCGGCAGCCAGTGGCAAGTTCACCATAAAGCAAGATCTTAGGGAGGCGGTGGTCCTTCATCCTTGAGATGTGCCCTGCCCAACGCAGCTGTGTTCTCAGCAACATGGCCTCAATACTCGTAAGTACTGCCTGTTCTAGAATAATGCTAATAATGCTATTAGTTATAACAATAATAAAAATTAAAAGGAGAGACAGATGTAAATAAAACCCAAGAAAGGCAAGTGGTTCACAATACAGTTGCTCAACACTCACTGATCAATGCCCATTCCAACCCTGACCAGGGATCAGCCCCTCCCAGCCAACTTCTCCCAATTTGTATACTGGGCACGATATTATGTGGCATTAGAACACCCTTTTGGCCAGTTTGGATCACCTGTCTTGGCCATGCTCCCTCCTAGATTCTTGTGCACCTGCTCGCTGGCAGAGCTTGGGAAACTGAAAAGTTCTTGACTTAGGATAAGCACTGTTCAGCAACAACCAGAACATTAGGGTGTTATCAGCATTATTCTCATACTAAAGCTAGAATACAGCACTGTACCAGCTACCAGGAAGGAAACTAACTCCACCTCGGCTGAAACCAGGACAAAATGCATTAAGCGTTGCCTCTGCTATGAGTTATTTTTAAACTACAACAAGTTGAGGGCACTAGTACATGAAGCAGACAAGTAGAAGAGCTGAGGAGAGTGTGCACTTGCAAGTGCAATCTGCAGTAATATGCTCTGTAGTCTGAAATGAGACTGGAATGGCCTGGAGGTACTTTAAGAACATGTCATGTTGCGGTAAAAAGGGCATGGCAGTGTGGTACATTCACACAAGTGACTTTTGCTTCTACAGTTTGTTCCTCATGTTCTATTTATTCATTTTTTGCTGAAGTCAATATCTTTTTTCCAAGAATGAGAAATTAAAAGGCAAACATCAAGATGCATATGGAAATTAATATAAAGAGAGTTAATTAATAAAGTTGTTGTATGGCACTCAAGGAAGAAGAGAATGATCTGCTCTTCCTTCTCCCCTTAACATACAAGGCATTTAAGTGTATTATGAGGGGTTGTCAGGCTCTAACCATATAATTTCTGTTGTTCACTAATACCTCAGGGCTCTTGTATTTGTATGACCTGGTTCCTTTGTCTGCAGTGAGCATAAGGTGCATGTTGTAAAGAACCAGTAAACCTATCTAGTTCTAAATGACTAAATATTGCTAAAACTGAGGTAAAAAAAGGTGAACAAACTATTAAGATTTTACCACTTTCATCCTAGTATGAAAAAAAATCTTTCTTAACCGAAATAGATGGTTAGTCACACTTCCTGTATCTTCAGGTCATGGCCCTATAACAAGATGGGGGATCACAACCTAGGAATAAATGGTGCCTCTTGTCAACCTTCAGCTGTAGAATAGGAGAATGAATGTGGAAGCCAAAACTGCACAACTACCATATTGCTTTGTCTAGTCAGTGTGAATCAGACATTTTGAGGAGGAACAGCAAGGTCTGTTTTGAGACGTCTCCCTGTTTCTTCTAGCTCCTTCCTAATTAATTCTTTGTAATCCACCAAAGTGGTTTTCCTTGTATTCAAGGACTGGTTGAAAGAAACTAGGTGTTGAAAACATTAGTCCTGACACAATATTTTTCTACTTTAGTCAGAAATAGAATAATACTATTCATATCTGTAGATTTAGATCTTTAACATATCTGTAACTGGTGAATGGAAAGCTGTAAAGTCTTCTGGATGCATGAGTAGTCAAAGTCAATGGACCAGTTGTTTTAGCTCATGTCTGCACTACTGTAGCTGTGCTGAAGTCAGTAGAATTTTTTACCTGCACAGAGAAAAGTAATGCAGTTATGAAACAAGCTAATATATTTATTCAGAATATTCACACCTCTTTCACAGCTGTCAGACTTTTATTACTGAGTTAAGCCAAAATACTAGTAAAGCCAAACACATTTTAGAGCTATTTTTTCTTTTTGTCTCATGTAAGTAAAATGGGAAATAAGGATGAAGCTTGTAAAAGATTCCATTAAGTTTTAATTTCATCTTCATTAAAGTTCAATTTATTTCCAGATCTTGAGGGGAAAATATCTTTTTGCATGTTTTGTCTGAGCAGGAATCTGTGCAGGCCTGAGAGAAATAAATCAAGAGAGTTTGCCATTAACTTTAGCTTTCCTTAATCAGAACTTACTTAGAGACTGAGAAAATTAGAAAGCCAGATTTGTCCAACTGTGTGTATAGCTTCTACTTTTCAATATACAATTTTAACTTCTGAGATTTTTCTGCAGTCACTGAATATTCAGGTAAAAAGCATTTATAGTTGGTTGGTTTTTTTAGTGGATCCTGAATAGCTGGGGAATTGATTTCTGTGATGGTGTGTCTTGTCTTGCCACAACCAACTCCAAAGACAGTGATTTCAAAGCCTTTGTATTTCTTGTTCTGCTGTACCTTAGATTTATAAAGTTTTTTCCTTAACATACCGAGAAACAAGTTATCTTTTCTCCTGACTCATCCCTGGTTGATTATTTGTCTTATTCTGTTAAAAAGGACTTAAAATGGAAATTTGTGTATTTAATTCTCAACTAGACCATTTGTGTTCATATGCTGTACTTATTTTCTGCTGTACTTATTTTCTTCTATCCTTTAGAACACAGTGTAGTAAGTACTGTAAACCTCTGACAATTTTTAACTTGTTTTCTGAAAAGTCAAAACTGTTATGCAGCAGCTACTAAAAATTACTCAAAAAAATAGGTAGTGGTTTTAAGAAAGCATTTTTCTCCTTTATAGTGGCACCACCTTAGTGAAAAGGTCTAACAGAGCTCTGAATTTTCTCTTTATTGTTCTGACTTGATATTTTTTTTCAAAACCAGAACTTGAGCCATGGGAATTTCCTCTCTGTATGTAAATCTTACATTGCATGTGCTAAGGTGTTTCAGCTCTTCAGTGCACTTCATTTGAATAGAATTGAGTATTCTACTATTTACAGAAATTTGTTTTATTTTTGAATATAGACACATTTGTATTCACTGTGGTTAGCAATGAAAATTGTACAGTGTGCCATTGGTGTTGTTCACCTGTTGACCAAAATTTAAAAATTATCAAATCTGCTAAGTAGTGATTTCCTTTAGATGCCAAATAAGTTTAGTCCCTTTGCATAAAGTACATTTTACCAGCTAGCGGAGCTAGCCAAATGGTAAAAGGTGAATCATTAATATGTCAGGTGTCATTCCTCATTAATCAATAGTAATTTTTAATTATCTGCAGTGTTAAGGCAATCCAACCTGGGATTCTTCAAATGGTCAGCTTTCAGGAGCAGCTCTGTAGTAGTGAAGTTGCCTGTGAATACATCCAATACTTTTCACTGCTTTCTTAGTGCCAAAGCAGGGGAGGTTTTACCACAAATATTATAGCTTGTTATGGTTTTCTAATGATTACAAATGGAAATTTTGCAATTAAATGGGGTTTTGCAATATGCAGATTTCAGGACAAATCTGTAAATATAACTAGATTATGAAGCTCATGTCAGTGACTACATCTTCAGTGGGCAGCATGGCAAAAGCTTAAAATCCTGAGAACATAACTCTATACTCCCAAGTGCATTTAGAGCTTCTAAATGTTTTAAACAGTAAATTGCTGACTAAAATGAGAATAGAAACGTGAAATCATCCAGATAATACTTGCAGAGTGAAGACACTAGAATTAAGTGTTTGGGAAAATAGACTCTAAATTCAGTGAAGTTAATACAATTCTATTTCATGTATAAAGAGTAAAAAACTCAAAGCAAATACGACTTGCACTCTGTGAGGCATAGTGTTACCATTCCTCTTTGAGGGATTAGAGTCTTGAAAGTCTACTCTGAATTTTACAGCTTACATCCATTTTCAAATTAGAAACATATAGCTGCAGTCTCTCTTGAGTTAGGGACAACACGATACTGAGTGTGTTAATGTATTAATAAAACACTCAGTGCCAGTAGTACTTCTGAATTACAAAACAATACCATGCAGTACTTCATATGCTGATGCAATGCAGGCATCTTTAACAACGCACATAATACTCCTTAGAAATGTAGCATAGAAAATTTGTGTGTGCTTGAGGGACTATCAAGAAGTTATGTTACAGCTGTGCACTAGTTTTTCCCAGGTCAGCTAGCAAGCAGAACACATAGTCTTGAAAATTATATGTGTTTTATAAAAAAAACAGTTGTCAAAAGCATCACAGGAATCATTTAACTTTAATATGCATATTTTAAATGGAAACGTGTGTCTTCAAGACATGGGTTACTATTTTTAACCTGAAGGAGCATTCAATGTATAACATACTTTCAGCTAATGGAAAAGTTTGAGCTCCGCAGAGCTTGTGAGTTGCTGTTCCCTGTGACATGTACATTCCTGATGTTCCATAGGACTTGTCCTTCTGTCAGAGAGCGTGGTCTCCTTCCATGGGAGAGGTGAGGGCTAGCATTCCTCCCTAAAGCTAGCAAGCAAAAATAAAAACTGTCCGAAGATGATATTTTTACTAATTCAGTCTTAAAATGTGGGCTTTTATGAAGATACAGCTTCTTGCAGAACAAATAAAATCTCTTCAGTGAAGGTGATGATTATTTCTCTTTCACATCAGAGAAAGACTTTAGTAGCTCAAAAGCTCATGAAAAGTAGTAATAATCACTCTTCACAATGAGATATCCTGTAGATATAAAATACGCAGTTGTCACCTCTCTGAGTCTTCAGTTGTGCAGTTGACAAACAAAGAGAAAGTCTAAGATTTCCCTTCCATGTAGATGCATCCTAATTCTTTCAAATCTTTTTTTTCCCCCTCCTCTTTTCTCCTATAGCCTTTAAAGTGCAGATCAGCAGGAGCAGATGTCTCTGTGGTAGGGAAAGGTAAGAGATTACCTACATGGAATCTCATGTGAACCAACACAGCTTCTAAAAAGGTCTGTTGAAGGTCCTTTCTTTAGTGTGCAAAATCTACTTTGTCCCTCTTTAATTCCTGTAGCAATCAGTCATCCCCCATGGGTTGGAGAGTATCTCAGTGTTCAGGACATGTCCTGTCAGAGTGAAACAATTTCTGTAACCAAAGCACAGCCTGACATCAAATTCAAATTCTTTTGATAACCAATACAAGTAATGGGTGTAGATAACCAGGCCACCCCCTGTATCAATACAGGCTGGGGGATGAACAGATGAATAGCAGCCCTGCCAACAGGGACTTGGGGGTGCTGGTGAATGAGATGTTGGACATGACCCAGCAAAGTGTGCTTGCAGCCCAGAAAGCCGATGGTATCCTGGGCTGCATCAAAAGCAGCGTGGCCAGCAGGTCAAGGCAGGTAATTCTGCCCCTCTACTCTGCCCTCATAAGCCCCCACCTGGAGTATTGCATCCAACTCTGGGGTCCCCAACACAGGAAGGATATTGACCTGTTGGAGCGAGTATAAGGGAGGGCCACCAAAGTGATTAGAGGGTTGGAACATCTCTCCTGTGAGGAAAGAGTAATTAGAGCCTTACATTTCCTTAATTTAAATAAATAATAATAATTAAAAAATCCTTATAAATTTATGGTATGGAAATTTTCATATTGTATAATTGTAAGTTTCTGTGATAATACAATTTATCAGCAACGTAGTTAGTTTTCTCTTGTTTTTGTTAATTACAAGGTGCTTTCAACCCTGAACCTAAATTTAACATGGGATGTGGATGAAGACCTATGAATCTTTAATCTCCAAATTCTCTGACTATTTTTCTTTAACCTTGAGTCAAGACATTTGACATTTGGGAGTATTTTTAAAACTTTTTTATTAGCATAGAAGCATTCATCTCTCCTTTAGAAATTATCTTCTGATGATTAGTCTATATTTGTAGGCCACTTTGTAGATTTTCAGCACCAAGTACCAATTAAAAGCTTATATTTCTATGACTTTCCTTAATCTTCGTTCACGAAACCTAGCCATGATTTCTATGACTATTCTTATTTGAGTTTTTCCCCTTCTCTAAGTGTTTGAGGAAAGTAAATAAGATCAAAGGGCTTTTTAAGGAGAGTCTTTAAGAAAGACTTTAGGAAAGTTATGAGGACTGTGTTTTTAACAGCTAGATAACTCATCCTGTTAATTCTCCATTCCTCTCCACTGCTATCTCACTCTTTGCTTCCTTATGGTACAAGACTGATGCAACTAAAGTGGAAGAGATGACACAATGTGATGAGTTGCTCTGCATGTTGAGTTGCTTCACTTTCCAACAGCTTCTATGGTTTGTTGTTGTGCTTCTTGTTTCAGCTTGGAGAATTAAATTCAAAGCTGGTCAAAACTGAGAATTGTGAGAGAAAAATGTAGCAATTCCCATTTCAAAAGATAATCTTGCATTAATTCCTTGAAGAAATTTGTAATATTAAGAAATATCTTCTGAGAAATTTTGAAAAACAGATTAGTTTTATTTTAACTTGTATAACTGATTATATTTTCAGTATTTATTGTCTAGTTTGTGACAGCATTACATAAGATATAAAATTGTAAATGACTACTGGCACGCCACAGTGTGATTAATAATTTAAACTCTTTTATATAAATAAAAAAGAAATAAACATACCTGCTACTTACTTTGAAATAAATTATCTTATTTTCTCCCTTAAAGAGATTTCTGTTTGTACTGAAAAATTTTGACAGAAATTAAAAGAAAACAAATTGGAAAGAAATACATGTCTTAATTTTTCTTGTCTTATCATTTTTCTGTGTCAATGAAAATAACCTAAATGAATTTCTCCCCTCCCATACCAAAACCAAGAGTATCCGTGGTTCTGATAATTTTGTTCCTTCCAGTAATGTACTATTCTGGGGAGGAAAAAAGCCTCTGGTTATATTATTGCAAAGTTAAACAAGCTGCCATGTATGGAAGATATAAAGTTTTCATGAATATAGCTCCATCTTTTACAGTATGTATAAAATGAGACCTGAGGAGGTTTTTGTAAAACAAGAAGCAAACCAATGGCTCTTGAGGAAGGATAGTTACCGGAGCAACCTATTAAACATTGCTTTATACTATCAAGTAAACATATAGCTTGCACTGCTGTTGATAATTGTTTTTACTTATAACTGAGAGGTTATTTATATGGAAATTTTGTAGCATGCTGTGGAATCTTGAAAAATATATAACTTCACAACAGCTACCAAAAGCCAAGGAAGGCAATATGATCCTGGAAGCTGAACTAAAAATCTCATCTTAGTGAGAATTTAGGATTGTAGGCCTCATGAAAAATCAGAAAATGGAGGGAGAGAACACACATGTCTGAAACAAAAAATAATACCACTGTATTAGCTTGGAGATTAGGTTCCTCAATGCTTGTAAGACCCTTGAATAGACTGGAACTTTATGTTTTAAAATACTTCCATTCTCAACTAAAATACAGTCTTAGAAAGTACCTCAAGTATTCTCATCCTGTCCAGCTTCTGGACACAAAAGAACTATAGCAATGAGGGTACTATGAACACCTCTGTGTGGGTCTTACTCAATTGGACAGGAATGCTAACTGATTTAGGTAATAATCAGATCAAATTGTGGAATGTTGCCCTGATGCTTATCTTAGTACTACACACATTGATACAGTTCAAGATGTCCAACAACCCAAGTTTATAGTCATGTTTGTTCTAATTTCACTAGTCACCAACTAACTGGTGAAGAAAAATGTGCATGAAATCTTGATCTTGAGTAAGTTATAATTTAGGCAAGAAGTGCAGATAATACAATAGTCAGGCAGAACAGGAGGTAGAAGCTGTCACTTCTGAGAGAGCTGTCATAATATGTCCCATTATTATATCACACTAATTGTTCTGGTTTTCTCATATCTGACCTGTGTGTTTTTCCTTTGGAAAGAACTCTTGTTGTGCTTGTCCTGCATCTGCTTGCATATTCAGGGTGGACAATTCCTCCCTTTGTTTTGCCAGTTGTTTTTGGCCTCAGTCAGAGACAGCTTTTAAGTTAAATGGCCATCTGGCATCTTTACTCCTCTTCAAAATTCTCTGAAAGGAAACTCATTTAGCAGGTGCACAGTAAGCCATTGACAAGTTATTGACCAATGAAAAAAAGAGATCAGCCTAGACTGATATGAGCACCCTTCTGAGCAAGAGCATTACATGCCTTATAAAACAGAAAACTGACAGTCAAAGGACTCAAGGTGAAGCCAGACATATATTCTAGATGTGCTATTTTACTTCTTTTTAAACTACAAAGATTAGTATGTCAGAAATAGAAATGAAAGACCAAGATGTATGCGTACTGGGTTTTCCATTTATACTTTTGTACCCTGCTACAAAATGCATTGTTTGAAAAAAAAAAAAAAGGCAATAATTTAAATGAAGCATCTGCAATTACACTACATTTCTAAGTTTATCAATTTCAGATGTTCAAACTGCTTATGAAGCAGAATGTGTCCAGTTATTAATCAGATGAGTAGGAATAGGCCACCTGAATTTGGTAGACAAAACTTCTTTTTAGAATGCTTGAGATAGGGAGAAGACAAAATTTAGAATAATGGTGGGGTTTTTTACATGACAAGTAGTATAAAAAAGAATACCTTTAAAGATGCAGGTGTCAGACTGATCATAGAAAGTATGGTGTTAGATGAAAATACTGTTTCATTATGCACAGTCTTTTTAGTGGGTGAGTCAAACTTTAATAATAATTATGCAGCAATAATTTTTAGAGCATGTTCTATCAGATGCTGGTTTTAAATTCTTGGATACTAGGACTGTGATTCAGACATTCAGCTATTTGCTTCACCTAGTGAAGAAAATCGGATCTTCTTGTAATAGGCATGCATTGACACAGAAAATAAAGAAATTATTGTCATGCTCTTCTAGGATGATGCAGAGACATTTAATATCAAAATCCTGACTAACTCTGTGTCTAGAACAAGTGTTTTGAAACTTCTGAGTTGATGAGAACATTTGGAGCTATGATTCATTGCTAAACATCAAGTGTTTAGAATTTTCCAAATGAGCTAAGGAGAGCAGAGTGTTGCATAAGACCTCATTTAGAGTACAACTGAAAAATATTCACACTGCAGAGATACAGTCTGAGACCTTACACTGTCAGACGTATGACCTACCATGGGACTATGTGCGTCCTGGACTCTGAAGGATCAAAGCATATCATATAGAATCATAGAATGTTAAGGGGTTGAAATAGACCTTAAAAATCACATAGAAATAACTTTTCCTAGATGTAATCAAACACATTTTTTGAATAGGAAAAAGATTGTATCATTAAAAAGATATTTATTCCTTTCAATTATCAGCTTGAAATGAGAGTATAAAGAGCAATGGATATTAATAGATAAAGGTGATAAGAGAGTCCTTGTGGATGTTGCTTCCACAGATAGGAACTGAATGATGTGTTCTCTGAAGGACAGTGCACGTCATCTAAACGAGTCAGAACTTATTCTAAATTAATGTAGTCCCAAGGTAAATATCTTGTATTTCTGTATGTACACAAATGTCTCTATTGACACCTTCACCACTAAATCAAAAGGAAAAGAAACACATAAGGGTAATAGCCTTTAAAAGCACCAGGCGTTCATGAGATGACCTGGGACCAAATGCTGTTCACGTGGCTCTCACTAGGCTTCACCAGAGGGAATTATGCCTACGGAGAGAGAACATGCGCTCTGGGGGATCGAGGATGATCTTCTGGAACCTATACATTTAGCAATGTAGTAGTCTGGTACACATGTGGTATACAGACTCAGAAACCAAAAAAAGGACAAGTGAAATATGTTCAGGAATTCAACATGATTTTGTTCAAACACTTTGTGAAGTGAGACTTTGTGAAAGAGAGAATTGGAAAGCTTTAGAAATGCAATAAAAAATTAATTTTAGTAGCCATATGGAGTCTGGACATCCAAATCTGAACTAATCAGTCTGGAGCTCCTTCAAAGACAATGGAGAAAACAATGGACACTTGTAGATAATGTATTATAGAGTCTGTTCTAATATTTCTTTAGAATTAAATAAAGCATACTTTAGAAGTGTTTTATTCTCTCCATGGACTGTAACTCAGAAGTCTACCATATACATTTAGATAGCAAAACCAGAATGTGTGAATAGCCCCATAGAATAGATATGGAGAAGGAATTCTACTCTCAGACAATAACTTGCTAGACCACTTTCCTACTGCTGAACTGTGATCCTGAAAACCAATCTTCTCCTGAAGTTCCCAATGAATGACTGCATGGCGGAGTGTCTGATGATCTCATTACCTGTACTACACTGGTACTTCCTGTAATTTGAGCAAGTTCAATTGTCTTTTCATTTTGTCACTACAGCAGACAGAAAATTTTGCAAAATTTGCTTTCTGAAGCTTGGCTGAAGCTTTTTTGGGGGGAATTTTTAGGGAACTGACACATGAAAATTCCTTAGAAAGTTTCTGGAAATAAGTGCAGCTGAAACCAAAATCTGAAAACCTCTGAATGGCCATGAGCCACTGAAGGCTAATTTATTCTCTACACATGCTGTTATTTTAGAGGTATCTAGAACAACTATATGGACAAAACATAGTTATGGACTCCCTGGGACTAAATTATTATGTTACCACTTTGCTTTTTCCAGTGTCTTAGAGCAACCCATGTTGTATTATCTGCATGGAAGTAGAAAATCCAAGCAAAGCAGTCTGTGATGTTATCCTGGATTGATGTGCACATGTGTCTACTGAATTAAAACAGCTGAAAAATATTTCCTGTTAAGCTGCAAAGAAACAACTTGGGAGTTTAAGCTGGCCCCCCCGTTCTAAATTCTGGGAAAGCATGTCCTGTGAGAGGTGTAAACCATTGCTTGTTTCTCTCCAAGGAGCAGTTGCCTAAGAGACAATTCCGGATCTGAACGTACCTCAGGTGATTAGCTCACTGTCTCCTTTTCTCTTGTCTTGTTCCCTTCACTTCTGGTTCAGTTCTGTTCTACTTTCTGAATTCATATTACCTATAGCTTCACTCACTGAAAGTTTATATGCTTGCTACAGGGGATTTTTATATTGGTGGTGTTGAAAAATGTATGATTTACTTGGCACATATAATGGAAAAGTACTTCCATAAAGCCCGATGAGAGAAACTGTTTTTTGCATCCATACCCTGTTGTATTAAGAGAAGGGACGGACAGAGGTAATTTTGAGGAATTTGGAACATCCGCACATGGCAATGCGTAATAAAAGTATTTCTGTAATCTCCAGTTCTTTACATCTACTTCCATATGCCCTCTAGATTTGACACTATGATAAAACAGAGTCCTCCAGAAAATGAAATATTAGGACTTTCACTGGTCCTTTATTAGGTAAGTGTTGATTTATGCATGTCACGTGGTAGTCAGTGAGACTGTGTGACCTGCTATTCGTCACCCATTATAAACTGATCAATAGTGAAAAATCTGAGTGCATAGAAGTTCTACAAGGAATTGTTGCAGGAAATTTTGATATTGTAGACATTTTTATATACTACCATACCATATTATTTCTCCATAGCAACTCCATTTACACCAATTCTACTTCAATGACATATTATTATTACACTCAGCTTTTTAAAAAGACCAGGTTAACTTGCATGTTGTTTAGCAGGGTATACTTGAGGCAGTTATGATCTACTCCCTCAATTTGCATTTAAAATTAGTACAATTGATCAATAATGTACAGATGTATATTATGAAAACAAAAGGATAACAGACAAACAAGCATACATCAGGCAGATACAATGGGCTTAAATGTCTATCCATGGTTCAATTTTTATTGGTAATTAATATAGCTATTAAGACTGCGTTGTAAATTTTTGGCACATCGGTAATGCTGTCTTTACTTTTAAAAAAAGTATTTTGCTTTAAACACATTCACAGTGAGATCAATAAAACTTAAACAATTTTTTTATATGGGAGCAGAAACCAAAGTTCTGTTATTTATGTTTGCCAATTCATTGATATTGTTAAACAAAATTTATAGTTCATTATTTGTAATTCCAGTTTTATGATTTTTTTTTGTTTTAATTATGCAAACATTAATCTTATAATCATTTGGTGGGACTTGAAAATTGTTGTTATCCAAGATCTCTTTATTATGCATTACATATTTCACTGGTTAAATTATTTCTCCCCATTTTTTTGTCCTTTCAGTTCTGAGCCAGTCAAAATCATAACAGTAATAGAAGATTTAAAAACAAAAATTCATAAAAAATCATTTAGAGAATTATGTGATGGTGGGAAAAGATAAAACATTTTGGTATAACTGTAGTTGCATCTTTTTTCCAATATAGACATTATGTGACCAGTTATACATGTAGGAGGCTATACATGACTTAGGTACACAAATATTTGGACAAGGACGGATTACATGGAAAAATTGTTTTTCATAGAGTAATGCTAAAATAATTATGTTGAAATTGAAGGATTGTGTGGGGCAGCCAAAATATCAGTGGCATTTCTTATTGATCACTGTGAAAGCCAGTTTGCTTCGAAATGGTTTGTATTATGTGAAAAAGGTTAACATTGGAGTTTTTGTGTCCAGAAATGAGGACTATGGTTGCATCAAGCCAGACTAAACCCTAGCTAATAAAATATCTGCACAACAAGGTATTGTGGAGATTATCATAAAGAAGAAAAATGTGAAACTTGAAAAATAAAATAGCTCTATTTTGGCCATGTTAAGTGAATTCCTAAATGGACAAATAGAATTAGACATTTTTGGGGGATTCAGTAGGAACTGAAGGAGGTAAAGCTGGGATGATGGGGAAAATCTACAAGTTCCAAAAGCCAAACCCTGAAACTATAAACATGAGTCCTCTCAGGGAGAAATCTTGACAAGAAAATATGAGAATATCCTGCAGACTTCCGATCAAGGAGAAGAA